>NW_017566846.1:475074-523712 GCF_001661335.1 Babjeviella inositovora NRRL Y-12698 | reverse complement strand
TGATTCAGTAAGCTTGGAATCGACAAGGTGAGCGAAACCTGATCCGCAGATGGATAAATGAATAATCTTCGTAGCTTGAAGACATCCAAGGACTGGGTGTTGGAAGAGATTACCTTTGATCTATGACTTCAGCCCTGAAATCACGTCGTTATCCCCACGAAATGCAGTAACTTGAATCCCATGGATAACATTGGAGAGCGTCCAACGAATTAAAATAAGACAGCAAGTTGTTTCAACTCATCTCTAGGTCTCTGAGTACTTACCTCTAGCTGGCAGAGAAGGAGTCAAGAAAGAACCACCTGAGAATAAAAAATATACAGGTCTAGAGTTTTTGACGTGGATGATTGAAAATATCTATCTCTGATTCATTCTTCGTGCACGGAGCGTTGGCTTGTAGAACTGGACGAATCGACTCCAGATTATACCTTGCAGTGCCATTTAACCAGAGAGATGTCGTCAGTCGATCTCACCTCCGATTGGACTATAGTCTATACAATCTACCATCGAACATTTCGACATTATATCTTAAGCAGACTCAAGGTTATTTTGTCATAACTATAACGATGCTGCTCTTGACTCTCATTATATAAGGACATTGACCCCTCTCTGTATATATCTTGTAAAATAATATCAATCTTTTGATAGAATAACGTTTCAAGAGCTCCTAGCTCTAGGGTAACAGACGCTCAAAGAGCAAGTTGTGAAAGTGGAGAACTTGGATTAGGGACAACGGAGCCAGTATACTTATTTTTAACGCCAAGTTTTAACAAATGCTTTTGGTTAGCCGGTTACTAATTATGGACTAGCCCCATTTTGTAAATCCTCTTTATTCTTTCCCTCGCCCCATCTTATGATTTTATATAATAGCTGAGTTTAGCACCCACCGCATATATTTTACAAATCTTAGATCTACCATATATAACTCAACCCTGGGTGCCGCTCGCGATTATTTCTCTTAGCTTCCACACCGATAAAGCATTTCGTAATACACCTTTTGTCCACTCTATCCCAAGCTAAATAGACTAGCTTAGGTACGAGAGCACCCGTCTGACTCCTACCTCCTGGTCAAGACCAAATCCTTCAGATATACATGCGGAACCCTTAGCTTTCGTTAAGAATGGTGTAGCGGAGATTATAAAATGGCCAAGCACGCGTTCAAACATTTACCTACACTAGAATGGACAATATTAATCATTAAACCCGACACCTCCAGGCGGGACTTTGGGGGCACGGTTTAAACAATGACACAGCACCCGGAGCTCTTCTTCTCCGAGGCTGCGGCTGGAGCGGACTGCTTGGCTCTGGCCTCGGCCTTAGGCTCGGCGGCAGCAACAGGAGCGGCTGATTCAGCCTGGACGGCCTTCTGTTCGGCGATTGGGGCTGCCTTCGCAGCGTCTGCCGCAGAATCAGCCGAAACAAACTTCGCAGCGGTCACCGCAAAGTCTCGCCCCTGCTGCTCAGCCACCTTCAACTCAACCCCACTGGCAACCCTGGAGCCATCCACCCCGGCAAACATGCCAGCACCGTACGGACTCCCACCTCTGATCTCCTCTAAACTAGCCACGTCGCCAAACACAGTCTTGTAGCCCAACGGCACGTACACCATCCCGTGGTGGGTAATAGTCGACAAGAAGCTGCGCACCGTCGTCTCCTGGCCACCACCCTGGCTCCCAGTTGACACAAAGAGCGAAACTGGCTTGCCGTGGAGGGCACCGGACCCCCAGAGGCCGCCAGTGGTGTCCCAAAAGGTGGACCATTGCGCCGGCATGGTCCCAAACCGGGTTGGCACACCGAAAACAAAGGCGTCGTATTCGACGAGCGTAGCAGTAGAGGCAAGTGGGAGCGTAGGCTTTTCCGGAGCGTGGATTGCAGCGAGAACTTCCGGTGTGAGAGTCTCTGGGACCTGGAAGAGGTCAACCTGGACGGAAGGAGCCGCCTGGCGGATTCCCGCGGCGACGGCCTCGGCGAGGGTCGTGATGTGGCCGTAAGTGGAATATTGGATGATAGCGATCTTCATAACGGGAGCAAGGTTGGCAGGACGTATAATATCGAAGAAGGAGCAGTAAAATGGCCAATTGAGAGAAGAGACGTGGTTATATGGGAAACGGGGCAGGTACGGGTATGTTGATTATGTTGCGCTGCTAAATTAGTAATGCGCGCAGGTTGCGCCGCATGGCTATGCAGGACATGCAGAATTTGTCATAGGGAAAGACAGCCGGGTTGGTGCTTAGTAATTCCGGTAGGAGATAGAGGATGGGGAGCCGGCGACACCTTGGGATGTAAAAATCAACTGGAGGGTATGAGTGAAGATGATATCTGTGTGTGTTTTAAGGGGGAGTGTTGAGGAAGCGAACATTGTGTGTAAGTGAGAGAAAGACGTGCCTGGTGCAAAGGTGGCTGTACCTCTTTTTTGCTCACTAGTGTTTCCGTGTTCACCGCTCTCCTCAGCTGGGATCAATGGGTAATGTAGAGGAAAATGTAGGATCGGAAACACCAGTAGTGAGGTTATAAACGCTTTGAGCGGAGAGCTGGGTTGGGTAGATTGCCCTTTTATTGATAAGGCGGCCCAGCCAACTTGGAATGGTGGGTTTGAGCCCATCAAGAGATTGGCCAAAGAGAAAATGCCACGATCGGGGGTGTGGAGGAGGGTTGTCGTAATTGATCGTATACTCTGTGCCGAGTTTCTGAGAATTTCCGGGTTGATTGGCAGAGTAAGGGGTACCGGTTAACTTAAGTTACCACTCGGTTGGCATTTTGGGTGTCATAGGTTGTTTAATATGGCTCAAGGCTGAAGCTTTCCTCTTGAAATGGAAAATTTTAAAACCGTAATCTACTTACCTCCAATCTAAGGGGAACCCCCTAAAAGTTCACATGAAATTTTCCTCAAACGAATATTTTCAGTTTTAGATCCTAGTCGAGTAGTTGATCCGGAAATTTTTCATAAAACCACATCGTCATGGTAAGATCCAGCATTTTTGTGGGTTCTGTTTTCCACCACATCGCTAATGGAGATAATAACCACCTACATCATTTTTTGTCTTTGTAAACCCTAGGACAAGATGGGTCACCTAGTACAAGATTTGCCTGCTTTGGGTGAATGTATACCACACGGTCTACTGAGCGAGATAATTATCCGAAAAAACGATTTCTCCGCAGCAACCAATAGAAGCCGTATGTTTTACGTTACACCTGTGGCTCGTGATGAAAAGCACAATTGGGTATAAACGAGCACCTTGACAAAACTTATGTACATGTGAATAAATCATATTTGCTGACACAAGATTTGAAGCGCAATTTTGGCAGACGTGTTTTCTTCTTGGATCTTTCGCGTCCGTCTCGGAACTATACATATGCATGACAAAATCTTAGTAAGAGCGAAGGGATCTGCACAGAACTTGCGCAAAAATAACCTTCTTCCTGCGTAAAATTCGGTTATTGAGACGCGTGGAAACCCCAGTAGAGATACACTACAATCAGAATGAGAACCATTTGTAAAACTTTTTTTCATCATGCCGCTTCGTCGAGAGGGTAGATTACCGGTGATAAATTCCATTGGGGTACTATTGGCCTGTGTCTGACGGTCCAATTGCCAACAGGGTATTTTTAGCTTTTCTGTTTCACGTTTACGCGCGTTGACACTGCCTCATTACGCATGGGTTCGAGATATCCTCGATATTAGCATGACATCTGGTGCAGTCGCTATCAACTGTACCCACGTTGCAAGGTCATTTCCACTGCCTTATGTGAGGTGCTAATATCACTAATGTCCTTCCGGGCATATCTGGGTTTGCTCTATAGAGGCTGGACTTGTAACAGTTTCGTCAGAACTTACAACTTTTACCCTGAATTGACTTTGCCTTTATGTTGCGCATTCTCAATTTGTCGCACGAAAACATGGCGATTTACGGAAACAAGATAAATCTATTTCTCGGCCAGCCACTACCATCTATAGTTGGAAGTTGGTTCTACCTGTCACGCTATCTTTGTAAAGATTGAGATATGACGATACGCTCCAAGACTTTTTTACCATACTCTGACACCGGTATCACCTGGCTTACCAAGTATCGGGCTAGTAAGCACATATCTGTTAAGTCAAGTTTACGTGCATAAGTTCCATAAGTGAACGGATTTGTCATCTGCGTACCCCGGATTATTAATCAGATGATATAAATATCAGATGACATAAACATCAGATCCTTTATAAGTCTGATGTCGGAATCACAGGTGTTCCGTTCCGAAACGTAGAACACTGGATCTCGAGGCCAGCTCATGCAACAACTAAAAATGCGTCATGAAAATCTCTCCTTGTCCACTACGGCTCCCGTAGAGCCATCCATTTTTCCTCGGTTGAACTACACATAGAACTATGCATTTCGTGGGAGATTCAAGTCTATATGTCTATTCAATTGGAGCGTATCTGGTAAGGGTAGCCATTGGCTAACGTCTTGGTTGTTTTACACGCTATATGAGCAAGAGGACGAGGATCTAACCGTATCGGTCTGGAAAAGATCCGGACAAGCCGAAGGAGTTTAGCGACGCACAATGTGTAAACCTCTAACACGTCAACGGCGCTTATAACGAAAAAGGTTTAATGCGAACAGTAATAGTGTAAGCTTATTCGGTTAACCCGTATTTTATGCGGAATGCCAGGTTTCGCGGCTGCACTATCAGAGAGAAAGGCATGGGCTGGCAAATCCGGGTCTGAGCTGATCCGGATTATAATCCAGCTTCATGCTTTGTCACCCAGTGAGCCCACCGTTGTCGTACGAACAACTCCATAATCACACCGTGTTTGAAAACCACCCGTTTGAACTCCCGCCAACACGCTTGTGTTCTCCACATTACTAATTTTTACTCAGATGCGGCTTGGTTGATCAGGCAGACATACGTGCATGCGTGGTCGCCATTTGCGGCCACTATGTGCATATGCCGGATGAATTTACGTAATTCTTAACAAATCCCCTTTGCTCCAGTGCATGCAACTCGATGCTTCCCTCCCCTTATAAATACGCTGGCACTTTCCCCCCTTCATCCCTTCTCCTTTCTCCTTATCCACACAATCACACACAATGGCTCCAAGAACTGCTATCATCATCTACTCCATGTACGGCCACATCGCCAAGATGGCCGAAGCCGTCAAGGTCGGCATTGAATCCGCCGGTGGTTCTGCCGAGATCTTCCAGGTCCCAGAAACCCTTTCTCCGGAAATCTTGAGCAAGATGCACGCCCCAGCCAAGCCAGACTACCCAGTTGCCTCCACTGAGACCTTGACCTCATATGAAACGTTCGTGTTTGGGATCCCAACCCGTTTCGGTAACTTCCCAGCCCAGTTCAAGACCTTCTGGGATGCCACCGGTGGTCTCTGGGCCTCTGGTGCCCTCCACGGTAAGGCCGCCGGTGTCTTCACTTCCACCGGTACCCAGGGTGGTGGTCAAGAGACCACTATCTTGAACTCCTTGTCCGTCTTAGTCCATCACGGTATTGTGTTCGTTCCATTGGGTTACAAGAACACGTTCGGCCAGTTATCCAACTTGGAAGAGATCCACGGTGGTTCTCCATACGGCGCTGGTACCTTTGCCGGTGCTGACGGCTCCAGACAGCCAACCAAGTTAGAGTTGGAAGTGGCCGAGATCCAGGGTAAGGTGTTTTACGAGACGGTCAAGAAGTTTTAAGCTGCTGGAGGTAAGCAGATTGCGTATATAGCAATAGATACCGTGTATTCAGAAGAGATTTGTAGGATAGTGGGGAGTTTGGGGGGAACAGAACATTTGTATCGTGCGTATTCAGGGTTGAGGTTGGTTTATGTGTATACTTAAGCTTGTTTTCAACAAAACGTCTGTTTAGGTTCTATCGCTTAACGTGTCCGCATGTTGGCTTACAATATTTGTATGGTACGGCTCCGATACCTTTCCTACACCGTATCCTTTCCGTACAGGACGGCCATAATATGTTTGCCGTGGGCAAGTTAAAGTTCTCCCATACATATGTCAGACCTGGTTCATTACAACTAGACCTATAAAGGTTGCTGTATCATTAAAAACCAGCCTCTTGTGAGGCTGTCGATGGAAGGTGAAGCCGATAAAACCCCTACCTTTATAGAAAACTAGACCTAAAACACGCTTACTAATAGAGATCGAACATGTGCATAATTCTCTTTAATTACGGCCCGGCTTATTTCCGGTCAGGTTCCCGAAAACAAGCATTTACATATGATACACGTGACCACTTCTATACTTTTGGTACCGAACAGGGTTTACGAGCAACCGAATCCGATATGCAGGTCTATGTAGGTCTCTAATTTGCCGGACAAGTGAAAAATCCGCACATATAGTGGCATCGATCTTGACACATTGTCCCGTATAAATATTCTCTTTTTTTCCCCTACTCGTTGCCATTTCCGTTTTCCCAACCAAATCAAAAATGTCCAACTACCCAGCCGAATTCCAAGGTTTTGCCGTCGAAGACGTTGCCCAGTGGGACCATCCAAAGCTTACCTCCTACCCACCAAAGGCCTTCCAGGACAACGATATCGATATCGAAATTGAATGCTGCGGTGTCTGTGGATCCGATGTCCACACCGTCAGAGGATCCTGGAGACCTTTGGCCAGCAGGGTTGTAGTGGGCCACGAAATCATTGGTAAGGTCATCAAGGTCGGTTCCAAGGTCACCCACCACAAGCTTGGCGACCGTGTCGGTGTTGGTGCCCAGGCTAAATCCTGTTTGGACTGTGTCCGTTGTAACACTGACAACGAACAGTACTGTAAAACCGCCGTTTTCACCTACAACTCGACCTATCCAGATGGATACATCTCCCAGGGTGGCTACGCTTCCCATGTCAGACTCCACGAACACTATGCTTTCCCAATCCCAGACGGCATCAAGTCGGAGCATGCCGGTCCGTTGATGTGTGGTGGTTTGACCGTCTACTCTCCGTTGAAGAGATTCTTGGATACTGCCCGTGCCACCAACGCTGACAAGGACGTTACCGTTGGTGTTGTTGGTATTGGAGGCTTGGGCTCTATGGCTGTGCAGCTCGCCAAGGCTTTAGGCTACACCAAGGTCTACGCCATCTCCCGTGGTACCTCCAAGAAAGAAGACGCCTTGAAGATGGGTGCTGACAGTTTCATTGCCACCGGTACCGAGAAGAACTGGCAGGGGTCTTACTCAGACACCTTTGACTTGATCTTGAACTGTGCCTCGTCTATCGCCGACTTGGACTTGTCAGCCTTCCTTTCCGTCATGAAGGTTGGTGGTAGCTTCACCTCGGTTGGGTTGGGTCCAGCCGATCAGTCCTTCTCCGTCTCTCCCCAAACCTTCTACAAGAACTCCTCCAACATGGGTTCCTCCCTTTTGGGGTCCAGACTCGAGTGTATCGAGATGTTAGACTTGGCTGTTAAGCACAATATTATTCCATGGGTTGAGGAAGTTCCTATCTCCGAATCCGGTGTCCACGAGGTGTTAACCAAGTGTGAAAACGGTGATGCCAGATATAGATACTGTTTGACCAACTTCCACGAAGCTTTCCAGACCGGTAAGAACTAGACGTTCATTGATAGATTGATATAAATTTAATAGCTTTTCACCAGGGGCTTGTCTGTGGGCTTGTAAGCATTAATAGGTTCCCGTAGGCTATTTAACGGCCGGGGAAAGACTCAGCACTTGAAGGATTGGATATAGATCGAAGCCTCATTTTGATATCAATGGGATCTGCTCTACTTCGATTTTTTTATGGACCCAACACCTTGTCAAACGTATATCCAAGCCTTACTGTTAGTACGCAAATCTAAAGTCCAATCTCTTGTTTCCCAAGTCCTTATTTGCCTCAGCATAATCCTCTTGTTCATCTTCCGACATTTTATTCCAAATGGATTCGCGGTACTGGTTTCTCCAGATATAGTATTGGCGGGTCCCAAGAAGAAGCGGAACCATACTGAAGGCAAACCCAAGCAATACCTTATTGCCCGTCTTGTACAGCGGCAGGTCACTGCCCCTGTAAACGTTAGACGCAATCACGCCTCCCATCTGAACGCTGATGTTGTACAAGGAAGCCGAAACGGTACGGCTTCTTACGGAGTTGGAGTTGGCAGAGCACCAGCTGACACAAACTGCGTGGATATACGGGTTTCCCAAAACCAAGGTTGTGATGATATAGATTCCCCATTTATGCATAGTTCCCAGCCACCAACAGAGCATAGCCATGAGAGGAACGGTGTAAAATGGCTGGAAAAGGGAGATAGATGCCCTCAGGTCAAATTTCACACTGAGCCAGGTAAAAACCAAGAGCAAGATAATGTGAAGAACCTGGTACGGAATCGCCAAAAGATTCGTCTGTAAGATTGTAAAGCCCAAGCCTCTCAAATTAATAGATAGATACCTTCCGAGGGTGTTTACTGGAACGTAGGCAATCAACCCAATGAGGTAAATTGGCCACAAATCGTAATCACTAATCCCCTTCCACAACGCCTTGAGGGATATTGCCTCTCTGTTGTGCATGTCGCCTTTAGAGGGGTCATTTCTTAATATCCGGTTGACCACTATTTTAACCTCCCGCTCGGTGAACCATCCCTCAGGCCTCCAGGGGGCTTTGGTCTCAACTGCTGACGGAACCATAAGAAAGAACGCAGCTATGCCAATACCAAGGGTGAAGGTCCCCTCGATTAAGAACAACCAGGCCCAGCCAGCTAGCCCTGCATATCCCCTTAGTCTTAGGATCCCTCCTGCCAAGAGCGAGGTGCAAATACCGGTGAGGGATAGCGTTGTCCAGAACCATGACAACCTCATTGGCAATTCGTCGGAGGTGTAGAAGTAGGACAACCACAACACCATCACCGGGATAAACCCGCCCTCGAGTAGGCCAAGTAGGAACCGGGTAGTGTAGAAACCCACTTTACCTTTTAGGGCAACCTGGGAAATGGCCACAAGGGACCAGGCAACCATCTGGAAGGGAATCCACCTATCAGGGCCCAATCTCTTGGATACCAACTGTGACGGCAACTCTGCCATCAAAAAGGCCACCAAGAAGAGAGTGTTGCCAGTGTTGTAGTCATCTGTGGTGAGGTTGAGGTCGTCTAGAAATCCGTCAGAGGTGGCTTGGCCTAAGTTACCTCGGTCAATCTGTAGGGCCACGAACATGAAGCATGCTAAGGCAGCTACCCGAAGGTCTAATTTCCGTACCAAACGAGACTCTTCTTCGGGAGTCCATTCCATGTGTGGATCAAATTCATGGCGGCATTCGTACTGACAATTTTCATAAACGGCGCGGTAATGCTCTTCCACGGTTGGGTCCAAGAAGGGGTTGGTATCCACCTGAGAATCTACCAGGAAAACCTGCACTCTGAAACTCTTGTTTTTGCGGTAGGTCAACCCATCAGATGCTAGCAAACGAGTTTGTTCGTCAGACTGGAGAAAAACTGGAGACTTTCGATCGGAGAGGGACATTTTGTACAGATACTCCTAGTTGGTAATGGACTTCCGTGGGACATCTCTTATGTACAAAAATTATATAAAAGTTATGAACAACGAAAATCATTGGAAATCTTGGTCTTATATCTATTGGGTTGGATGGACCTGGGAAATAGTTTCCACAGTGACTACCGTTGCTAACGGAAGTGTGTATAACTGTGTGGTTCAGGAGACAAGCCTCCCTGCATGTTCCAAGCACGTCATGAGCCGCAAGATTTAACATGCCAAATACCCCGGGTGGATAAAAGCTTGTGAACCAATATCTAAACTTTAATACCAGGTTGAAATCGCTAAAACAATTGATGGGGAGGAGCCATAAATAAAGGCGATTCCGTGCAGTCTAGCCTAGGGGCAAAGTACACCTTCTGTCCTCCAAAGGATTTAGAGCCGGGACTTAAATTGGGATGGCCCTTTGAAGAATAATAAGAGTTGTTGTTTGTCCCGTTACCAGAAAAATGAGTCTTGTTACGACGCAAATCATCCGCTTAGTGTGGATCCAATCAAGGATGGGTTTTCCATATGTTGTTATGATATTCACCAGTAATATCTCGTTTATTAATTGCCTGGCTAGCTCAATCGGTAGAGCGTGTGACTCTTAGCAGTACGCGATCACAAGGTTGCGGGTTCGACCCCCGCGTCGGGTTATGTTTTTGAAATAAATATATTGCCGATAGCTAATTCGTCAAAGAAAAAGTTACTGTCGAAATCCGTTCCCATACACATCTGATGACATAGGACCGTGTAATTTCGGTTAGAAGAGTCTCATACTGTGTCTCAAAAGAGCATCGAATGATGTCTCAGGGGGTAATTTCAGTATATTCAAGACTTCTTACCAAAAGGCAAGTAAATTATTACCATTTATTATTTATCGCCGTGGACGCTAACCTTATTCAACTGCATTTACTTTTAGTTCCTGGTTAAACTTTCATGTTATGGGTGGAGCAAGCTAATTCTTCGATAGACATATTATCACTTCATGCTATATCTGATAACACGTATAGTCTTGTATTATGCTAATGTGGTGACACTCGCGTATCATACGTGTTATTCCCCATTATTAGGCCGTGAAACCTCAACTAGTAATTTCGTTCAACCCTGGCCTCCTCATCCCGTTCACCCTGGCCTACACTAGGGCGGACCCCCTCACTCCCTTGCTATCAACATGCCGAGAAAAAAGCCTAGACTAGTCTGGATAGAGTATTATCACTAGATATATTACAACAGATTATTTATATTTATGCACATACCTTGATGCGACCCTATAATTCTTGGTCACAAACTTTCGGTGGCAAATTACTTAATTATCTGTACATTTTTAATCCTTTCATTAATTGCACACCATCTCAACCAGTCAGCGCATCGCTGGCATCAGAACTTGTCTTAGCCCAGTAATAATAATCTGAGACATGCCGACTCCTATAAGTATCCTCCGCATAACAACGACTAGCATATGTCGTACAATACTACACTGACAATAATAACGTCACTTGCATATTCCGTTCAAAGTCGGAACCCTGTGCCGTTCAGTACAGGCTCGCCGGTAATCGTATTTCCGGTGGTCACCTCTGGTGCCGGAGTAAAGCCATCACGTGAGTTTACTCCCCCCTAATTACAATGGATACTCAGCGATCGCTACCGGAATTTTTTTTAAGGGCTTTCCGAGCATGCAACCAGGTGTATGAAACCCTGTTTAGAACATATTTCTTAATTACTATACTCAGAACAGGATTGGCGTTGTTTGCCACCTAAATTAGCTCTTTTCTAATCCCTGTCTAATTGTATAAAAGGCGTGTAACCTCCGTAAAATTAAATCATACCGTTCCATTTCTTGAACTAATCCCGTCAACCCAATAAACAAATAAACAAGTGAAAAAATTAATGTCTACTTACCCAGAAACTTTCCAAGGCTACGCCATTGACAACAGTACCAACTGGAACAAATCCAAGCTCACATCCTACGCTCCAAAAGCCTTCGAAGCCAACGATATTGATATCGAAATTGAATGCTGTGGCGTTTGTGGCTCTGATTTCCATACGGTCAAGGGTAACTGGTGGGAGTTGAGAAGCCTGGTTGTGGTGGGCCACGAGATTGTGGGTAAAGTGGTCAAGGTTGGTCCTAGCGTCACTCACTACAAGCTTGGTGATCGTGTCGGTGTGGGTGCTCAGGCTAGGTCTTGTTTGAATTGTGTTCGTTGCAAACGTGACAACGAGCCTTACTGTAAAGCCGCCGTTTTCACCTACAATTCGGCTTACCCGGATGGCTACATCTCTCAGGGTGGCTATGCTTCCCATGTCAGAGTACATGAGCACTTTGTGTTTCCCCTTCCGGAAGGTATCAAGTCGGAGCATGCCGGTCCGTTGATGTGCGGTGGTTTAACCGTCTACTCTCCGTTGAAGAGATTCTTGGAACGGGTCCGTGATACCAACAAGAAGTACGGTGAGGAGGATGTCACTGTCGGTATTGTTGGTATCGGAGGCTTGGGCTCTATGGCTGTGCAGCTCGCCAAGGCTTTAGGCTACACCAAGGTCTATGCTCTTTCTCGTGGTGATTCCAAAAAGGCAGACGCATTAAAGATGGGTGCCGATGGTTTCATTACCACTGGCGAAAAGGGCTGGGCTGAGTCCCACCAGGATACCTTTGACTTTATCTTGAACTGTGCTTCCTCGATCTCCGAATTAGACTTGAATGCGTTCCTTTCGACCTTGAAGTTTGAAGGTACCTTTAGCTCTGTGGGGCTAGGCCCTGCCAATGAATCCTTCAGTGTTTCTGCGGGCTCTTTTATCGGAAACCGCTCCAGTATGACATCCTCTGGTTTGGGATCCCGAGCTGAGTGCATCGAAATGTTGAATTTGGTTGTGGAAAAAGGAGTTATCCCCTGGGTTGAAGAGGTGCCTATCTCTGAGACCAGTGTCAACGAGGTGTTGACCAAGTGTGGAAAGGGCGAAGCCCGGTACAGATACTGTTTGACCAACTTCCACGAGGCTTTCCAGACTGGTAAGAACTAGGTGCGTATAGTTTGATGGACTAGCACTATGGGTTTGTAGGAAAATCGTAAGGAGAGGCGTATGGGTTGGCTCCTCGAAGAATAAGGCGGGATATTACAATGCCATTTTATTAATTCTGGTGAGGGGTTTAAAAGTAAAGTTTTGGATAGTCAAGTAGAGTATATTTCGAGCTGAAATCCGTCCTGGTGAATTGAATCTTAAGCTGTTCCAAGCCGTTTATGAGGTGCTCCTTAAGGTTCAATTTAGCATCAACTTAAAGGCACGAGAAAGAACTAACCCTTTTTTCAACAAGAACGAAAAGAGAGCCACTTTCGAATATTCTCCTTGGTAGGAGACAAAAAATATCGACAACGGCAGGACTCGAACCTGCGCGGGCAGAGCCCAAAAGATTTCTAATCTTTCGCCTTAACCGCTCGGCCACGTTGCCTTGTTATATTTTTTCCAGCACCATTGGTTGTATTGGACGATAAAAGCAGGGAGTAGATTAAAGTTAATGTAAAAGATTGGAGATTAAACTGGATTAATTGTATTATGGTTATATTTTAATGGTAAATTTCCTTTCTAAAGCCGAAACTAATACAGGTGTCATAGATAAATATAAAAACTTGTATCAAGTTAAATATGTATATTCAATATCAGACATGAATAAATATAGTTATAAGATGACCTAACTTTTGAGCTCGGTCCAGACCAAAAATATCCAAATAAAAATCTCAAATACCACCCCATTAGGGGACGGAAAGGTTTAAAAACCAAAACATCTGCCCATTATCTACAATTGTATTTTGGGTCGTTTGCTACAACAAAGAGCAAATGATTTTGTCCAGGATTAGACTGAGAACGTACTACGTGACCCGGGACACCGATACCGTTTCCGAGTCAACATCACGTGGGTGTGAGCCATACATGCATCCTGCATGCAGGTCTTACCTGCGCCACATAGTAACTTCAGTCGGGGAACTCGTGACTCTTTCTGAGGATCTTCGGTGAAAACAGAGTCTTTCGGGCTGACATGTTAAGAACTGCTCCGAATAAACAGACTGAAGTTTTCTTTTTCAAAGATCCATAACCCCAATTTTTAACAGATACTGCGATGTCTACGAATCCTAATGGGACCCCCTCCCACCAGGTGTACGAACATGTTTCGTCGCAGCCAGAAAACCCGTTCTCGACAATTGTGAACAACCAGAAGATTGCCATCATTCCCGAGTTTGAGTTGGAAAGCGGAGAGGTGTTGCAAAAGGTGCCAGTGGCGTATAAAACCTGGGGCAAATTGAATGCCCGTGGGGACAATGCCATGATCATCTGCCACGCCTTGACGGGCTCAGCGGACGCGAGCGACTGGTGGGGCCCGCTTTTGGGCAAGGGCTGCGCTTTCGACCCCTCCATGTTTTTTATTGTGTGTTTGAACTCCCTAGGCTCGCCCTACGGCTCAGCCTCCCCCGTGACAATGAACCCTGAGACCCACAAGTTGTACGGCCCGGAGTTTCCGATCTGCACCGTGCGAGACGACGTGCGGATTCACCGCTTGGTGCTCGACTCGCTCGGAATTAAGCAGGTGGCCGCCTGTATCGGAGGCTCCATGGGGGGAATGCTTGTCTTGGAATGGGCGATGCTTGGTCGTGAGTACGTCCGCTGCATTGTCCCGTTGGCAACTTCTGCCAGACACTCCGCTTGGTGCATCAGCTGGGGTGAGGCACAGAGGCAGTGCATCTACAGTGACCCAAAATACGATGACGGGTACTACAAGTTGACAGAACCGCCGATTTCCGGGCTCTCCGCCGCCAGAATGTCGGCCTTGCTCACGTACCGCTCGCGCAACTCGTTTGAGTCTCGTTTCGGCCGCAACGCTCCGGAGAAGAAGGTGCAGCCCGTGGTGGAGAAGAAGGAGGAAGATAACGTGTCTATCCACAATGACGGCTCACGCAACCGTCACCACGGCCGTCCGCGCTCTAACTCGAATGAATCGATCACCTCCAACGGTTCGTCCGCCTCCAACGCCTCACGTAACCCTACCAAGAGCAGACCCCAGCATTACTTCACCGCTCAGTCGTACCTCCGGTATCAGGGTGAGAAGTTTATCTCGCGCTTTGACGCCAACTGCTACATCTCCATCACCCGCAAGCTCGACACCCATGACTTGTCGCGCGACCGTCTGGAGTTTGCGGATTTGTCTGCGGCCGTAAAGTCCATCCAGCAGCCAGCCTTGGTCATCGGGATCACCAGCGATGGCTTGTTCACCTATTCGGAGCAGATTTTTATCGCGAGACACATCCCTGACTCGCAGTTGCACCGCATCGAGTCCATGGAGGGCCACGACGCGTTCCTCTTGGAGTTCCAGGAGATTGATGACTTGATCAAGAAGTTTTTGCGCGAAAAGATTCCCGATGTGCTCGAGGGAGAGGTTGAGGGCTGGGAGTTGGCCGAGGACCTGGGCGATTGGACGGGAAGTAGCGTTTTTGGCGAGGCGGAGGACGTGACCCAGTGGTAGTATATATAGATGACATAAAGATAAGAATGCAAAAGTAGGGGTGTAAAATAAGGTTGCAAAAGTGGGGGTGTAAAAATAGATATTCTTTATATCAATCCAGTCCTGGCAGCTAAAGTTGGATTGCACCTTTAGCATGAGAAGCCAAATTCAAGTAAATGGTCTTGTAATCATTTTTAAGACTAGAATTCACAAAAAAGTAAATGCGCCAGCCCGGAATCGAACCGGGGGCCCAACGATGGCAACGTTGGATTTTACCACTAAACCACTGGCGCTTGTACTTGTGAATGTGAATGAATGCCATTGGTGAACCCGTGCTGAATGTTACTTAAAATATCTTTTTGTAATGGAACGTATATTCGGATTAAATAATCCAGATATATGGCTTGTTAACGGTAAATAAAACTGAGAGTGATAAACCTGCAGAGCCTTTCCCCCAACAAATTGTTATGAATAAGATAAACAATGGTTTACATCTTTTATCTACGGTTTAGTTGCCGCGTCGTTCAATTCTAAATCCAAACGGGAAAGATACATTCTAAACGAGAAACATTCTCATCTCTCCCAAAAAGCTCTGTAGCTCAAGTTAGCGACGCTTTTACGTTTTATGAACCAATACTCTCTCCCTATCGGCTACGATGACTAGTAGCTCCAAACTGCAGTGTCTAGCACAAGATTTTCTTTAAAACCTTGAATGCCAGAACCTCGAAGTTTATAGTCTCATTTGAACCCCACAGCCGTTATTAAGTACATCACGTGTAAGGTGGAGACTCGGTCCATCACGTGATTGAAACATAGTTCTCGGTATCTACACGACATGAACATTTCAAAAGGTAGAAAAAATATTGGCACGCGTTTTGGCAGGTCAACCTTCTATTTACCTTTTGCTATTTTCTTTCTCCATACAAACCCCTATCCTATCCACGCACGTGCCTTAACATAACCGTCTCTATAAACCTCACAACGCCATGTCACAAGAAAACGCCGCGGAAAACGAAACCTCGCAGAGTTTTGGCGTAGAGGCTCTGGAGCAACCTCTGCCCCAAGTATTTGCAAATGAAAGCCAGCTTGAAACGCTGAAGAGACCTCTCGCTTCTACCCAGAATTATGGAACCACGGAGTCATCCTCCAAGAGAATACGGCTCGAGGACATGGACCACGATTTTCTGTTTGAGCAGGCTGAGCACGAAGGCCTCTTCGACGTCGGCACCTCCGAGACCCTAAGCGGATCTAGCGACGTGATTAATGCGTTCCACAAAGCGTTTTCCGAGTCTATGCTTGGAAACCATGCAGAGCTAAGCCAGGCCAATGCCTTTGAAGCGAAGACAGGCGCCATGGAGTTCCAGGAAGGAACTGAGAATCTCGAAGCGTTTCACGAAGCGCTTGCAAGAGAAATCGCCGACGAGATATCCCACTCCGTGGAAGCATCACAGCTGGAGGCAGTGGAATTCCAGGAGGCATCACAGCCGGAAGCTATAGAATTCCAGAGTGGTTTCAGTACAGGCCAAGAGCTAGAGACCCGCACAGAGAATACCATGGAATCGCAAGGTTATGCTGGCAGCCAATTTATGGGCGGAATGAGCCATACACAGTTGATGCAGGAGCATACAGAGAACGAGGCGATGGGTGTGCCTGAGGTTTCTCAGAGAGATGACCTCCCGGTGATAGAAGAGACCAAAGAGACTATTCGAATTGGTGAATCAAAAGCTACGGCGATATCTAAGAGCGAGTCTGAGAATAACCTCCAATACGAGAATGAATCGGTAGCCGAGTCCCAACCTGAAACCAGTCCCAACGAAGCTGCTCGCAGCCTTCCCGACATAGCACAGCCGACCGAAACCGTGGAGACCACGATACAAGACACTATCCCCAAAGCTCTAAGCGACGTCACCGAGACACCTAATTCTCAAACAGAGTCTGGAAAGACTAAGGCGGCCGTTCCTGGGGTGTTGGCTGTCACTTCGCAAGCTGATGCACCAAAGATAGGTGAGGTTGAAAGTCTAAACGACCAGATAGTTGAAACGATTGCCTTGGCCCAAGTGACAGAGCGGCCAGTACTAGTAGAGGAAACAGACCGGGAATCGCTATCCATGGAAGGTGAGGCTTCAATACAGGAAGCGTCAGATATTTCTACTCAACCGGAAGTTCCGACTGGATCCGTTGCTGCTCAATTGGAAATTCCAGTTGAATCGGTTGCTGTCACTCATCCGGCCGTTGCAGAAATTGTCGCTCACGAACCCCAGGACGTGATTATGGAAGAGGCTAATAATACACATGAAGTGCCAGATGTTAAGCAAGAGATTGAAACCCGGCCTCTATCAATTGGAGAACCAGCAGCGATGGATATTCTACAGGAGCTGCCAACAGAGGTAACAGCAGTCGTTGAAATCCCAGAGGCCTCTGAAGTTCGAGCGGATGTCTCAGAGGCTGCTGGTGAAGTTACCGTTGCTGTTACTACTAATACCACCGCCGACCTTCCAGTCACTTCAATCGATGATCCATCTACCATCACCGTTGAACCGAACGACCATCCCCAACCTACCGAAGGGGCTTTGGCGACCAATGACGGTGATTCTCCGCACGAGCCTGGAGTGTCCCAAAAAATAGATGAACCTGCTCGAGCTGACCAAACCTCTGGCATTCCCCCGAATCCACCTGTCATGACGGACGAATCTGCCTTGAACACCTCCTCTTCTCCTCCCACCACCAATCTCTTTGAGTCCGAGGACCATCGGAAAGAACTCTATGGGTTCAACTACGTGGCGGACGAATCCCAGAAAGAGCCAAAACCCAACGAGGACTCGCTCTTGGGCATGTCAGAAAACGAACAGCTCCACTACATCGCGTCGCACCTCGAACTGGCGACCCAGGCAAACAAAAAAGATAACTACCTGTCGTTCATCCCGGCACACTCCGAGTTGCTCACCAACAAGGATAACGCGGCGCTTTCGGCGTATAGCACGCTCACCCAGACCGAGACGTACCTGTCAGTGACAAGCTTGTCGTCGCAGCTCGCAGCGCTTCCGTTGACGCTTCTCGCGCCGACGGTACTCCCGTCGCGGATGCAGCTCCTCATCAACTCGATCCCCGCGCTCGACAACCTCGCGACACAGATTCTCCGCATTGTGGCGATCAACCCATACGGAAAGGTGCTCGAGTTTGTGCGCAAGAAGGACGAGCTGCTCGACGGGATCAACTTCCGCGACCTCATCGACTGCTTCGAGTACACCAAGAGGCAGTACGGCGGCGAGGAGACGCCATTCCTCACGGTGGAGAACGTGTGTCCCGGGTTGTGGCAGAGCGGCGGCGTGGCCCCAGCGTTTTTGCGCGGAAAGGAGGAGGTGATCGAGAGCTGTCTCCGGAAAGCGAACCTCGCGACATTTTTGGGCGCCACGTTGGGGATGATCGAGGTGGGTTTCTTCTGGTTGAACGAGTTCTTTCTTGACGTATTCTGTCCTGCCTCCACCTTTGGGATTCACGGCCCGGTTCAGGCTTACTCTGCCTCCAACGGCGTAGGCCGTTTTCTCAAGCCCCAGGCTGGGTTGTTCTTGGAACTCAAGACCCAGGCGTACATCTCGGCCGTGTCAGATAACGACCGCGAGGAGACCGATGGCGACCGAAGCCGTGAAGAGATCTTGGACGACATCTTTGCGCCCGATTTGGACAAGCTTTTGGTCGAACGCCGCGGAGCCAAACTGTTGACCCCAGCGGAGCAGGATTTTCTCGAACGCTGTGCCAGCAGACGTGAAAACTTGCTCCTCAGTCCGCCCGGGGAGGACTTGGCAGAGAGGTACGAATGGGTGCTGTTCTTGAAAGAGTTGTTTGAGTACGTGGGGAAGAACATTGGGTCGCTTGTGTGGGGCAGAAAGGGCCGCCATTTCAACGCCACCCCGAGCGTGGCGATCCGCGATGGCTGGTGGAGCAAAACCACGTTAGAGCCGTCTCCACCAGCTGCCGCGTCCAAGTCTCGTGCGGAGGAGACTCCACCGGAGTTTACCGAGAGCATGGACTATCAGAGTCTCTTTTCAAGTACGGCCCAGCCGTCAAAGATTAAGCACTTGGCGCGGCGCCCGTGGTCTAAGGAGGAGCAGGACGCGTTGCGCGAGGCGTTGGAGTTGAAGGGTCCGCATTGGGCGCAGATCTTGGAGTTGTTCGGCGCCGGGGGGAAGATCTCCGAAGCGTTAAAGAACCGGACCCAGGTCCAGCTCAAGGACAAGGCGAGAAATTGGAAGATGTTTTATCTCAAGACGGGGAAGGAGGTGCCATTCTATTTGCAGCAGGTGACAGGTGATTTGGACCGTGACGACAAGTTGAAGCTCACGAACAAGAACAAGGTGCGGAACACCTACACGTAGATGAATGGATATGGTATGGTATGGATTCTTTAGAAACTGTTTGAAATTGTAAATTCCTTATGTCCAATTTCTCATTCTACCACCTATTTTTTTCTCTTTCCGGTGCACATCTTGTAATTAGCCAAGACTAAGGTATTTGTGTTTCTTAAACGTACACGGATTAATACCCCCTGCTATTCATTGCATACCTTCAAGAGAATAAGCAAATAATTTTATATAAATATAATCCAACTCTCAGTTGACACCTTTGGTGCTCCCCACTTCGCATGGTTACAAGTCCCGACGTCCCTCTTGTGCGTGCACCTACCAGCAAGTCCATCTATTTCTGCGCCTTTTCACCCAACATAAGCACAATACTCTCTTCCTCGTCCACAATGAACGTGTCCGATTTAGTCTCTACCGGGACCCCACAGAGCACCGGGAGCTCGCCTCCAGCTTCCTCGCCAGGTGTGGCGGTGCCAAAGTTGACCAAGCGCACGAGCGTGGCAAACTTGATGAACGAGAAGGACGTCGATATCAACGGTGTCGAGACGTTGAACCGGACGCGAAGCACCGGCGAAAATAGGCCGTCCACGACCGAAGAGCGCGAAAGCGAAAGCGAAACCGATGGCCAAAGCGATGGTGATAGTGACAACGGCAAAGCAGAAGACTCTGTGAGAGAGCCAAGTTCCCTTTCGGTCAAGCCGTCAAAGCCTCGGAGGTACCAGAACGTCCCAGTGTGGGCGCAGGATTGGACGGCGCCTGGGGATACGAAGCCAGCCACACACACGGCGAGGAATGCCAACACGTTCTACGCGCCGTCCATCACCGGGACGGTGCCGTACGAGGACCTCACGCGCCGCGTGTCGACGTGGGTCTACGCGGTGCTCCTCAAGTCGATCCAGAAGTCTGACTACAAGTACATCGAGCTTGAGTTCAAACTCGGACGCATCATTCACAAGGAGACGGACAAGCGGATCTCGGTGCCCGTGACGACCGAGAGCGCCATCAACCCCGACAACAAAGACTTTGTGTTTGTGCCCGGTGTCGAGCAGCACATGTACCAGTCGTTGGGTAAGTTCATTGAGGATTTGATGCATCCGCACGACGCACAGCGCAAGGCGCAGAAGTTCAAGACGATCGCACTGAGGATCGTGGACTATAGCTACAACGTGGGGGCGGCCAGGGAGAACCAAGGCATCCCCAGACGGGTCAGAGTATCGAAGGACAGCAAGACGGGGCGTGAGACGGCGATTGAGAAACTCCGCATCAGCGACTTGTGGCTCAGTTTGCCGAACGAGCTTGTGGACTTGAAGATCTCGCTTTCGTTAGAAAAGCCAGTTGAGAATGACGATCAGTTGCAAAAGCTCCAGGCGACAAACCGGCCGGTGAATATCCGCATTAAGGCCAGGGACTCGTACATCCATCCCGCAACGTGCTGCCAGATCGACATGACACGGATTATCGACGGAAAGGACAAGTTGAAGCCGCCGACGTTCGAAGTGGAGTGCGAGTTGATGACGCCAGAGCTTTTGGACCGTCACCGGAAGTTGATCCACGAGGCAGAGAATGGGGTTGTGAATGGGGACGCTGGGATTGCGTACGAGGAGTTAATCAGGTGTTTTGTGGATAATGGGAGAGCAATTGCTCGACAGTTCCTGAGATAACAGCAACACCGGAGGTTTGCCAAAAAAAAAGAAGAAAAAAATGGACGGAGTACTGGAGGGTGAAGGCCAAGGAAGACAGAGTTTTTCGTGCTCACGCCGAAAGAGGTAGATTGTATTAATATATTTATGATCACGAAAAGGTATAGTGGGCAAAACTGGCCTTGGTTGATGAATATGGAAACGATACTATGGCTAGAAAGGGGTTTGCGTAGAGGTTATTAGCTACGGTTAAAGAAAATCCCTGAGGATGTCTATCGTACTAGACTGGACTGGCAAATACGAAAGCAATAATGCTTGAGAACTATCTAAGCTAGCGAGAGCAAACGTATACATGCTTAGATCTATGATGTTGATTCGAAAGTAAAGATGTCTGCGGATTTATATCCAAAGACCAGTCTCTAAGGAATCGAACCAGTGTAAACGGCACAACTCCGTATTATCGAATTTGAGATATACATCGACGAAAGGAATAGTAATTAACCAGACCTCGTATCGGACTGAGGTGCTTCTCTGCTATTACCTATGGCTTGAGGATATAAAGCGTGTTTAAATATTCCATAAATCTAATTCAGACACCTCTAACTGGAATTTAAGTCACCTTGAGGCATTCGTAGACCTAAATATCCACCACAGATGCACCATTCGGCACCCCAGGCATAGTTCCTTACACGAGTCGCATACACCTCAACTCGGCTAGATAGAGACTACCCCAAGTTCAAAGCTTACCTTAAGCCAGATAGTGGGTGAAAATTATGTTATATAAACATATGCAAAACGGTTCATCTGAGCGCGATTCACTTGAAGCGCCGATGAAAATAGCAGTGGAGGAAATCCTCAGGTATATGCTTATTTAGAGGAAACAATGCACGTAAAGAGCACTTCAGTCCATCTGATTTCCTCATCTGGCAGATCGCGTGCGTAGACACATGATAAGGGAATGTTTAACCTGATTAGGAAAAACCTTACAGAGGAATATTTCTCAGATCCACTTGATCACCGTTGGAATAAACACTAACCTTGACCGTGAAAAACTATATAAACGGGGAGGTTTCATTCTACTCGGCCATTCTTGTCATCATACCATTCAAAGCTATTGCCTTTTGAATACCTAACCCCAAAACATCACACAAAATGCCAATGAAGTATACCCCAAGAGCTGAAGGTTTGGGGAAAAAAGCCACCGGTGCTCAAGTCCCCAGGAAGCAACTCGTTATTGGGGGAATACACCATTTCAGACGAAATCAGCCACAAGATTTCCGTGAAGCCGGGAGACGTGTTTTTTTCCCCCTAAGGGCACCACCGTCACCATCTCTGGCGGTACCGATTCCTGCGGATTAGCCTATTTCTGCAAGTTGAGACCAGCTTTGTGACTGCCCTCAATAATTAAACCTTTTCTACCGACTGAACTATCAGAAATTTATTGACAGTTGGATTTTGTAGATTCCGAGCGGCAGTAGGCGTATAAAACTGCTAGATTTTAGCGGTTACTCTTCCAATCCAGCTCATAAAAAGCCCAGGAGAAATTCTAAAATTCGATTGAATATTCCAAGGCGTTTTTTAAAACGTCGACTATCAGTCGCATCTCGTGTCTTTGATCCATTAACAGGAGCCGGGGTTGTCATTGAACTAATATAGAGGAACTAAGTCCTTGAAAGATAAAATAGTACATTAAAAACTACTACCTTTGCTATTATCTCCGCACTATCTCGAATGAAAAAAATAGTAATAATAATTCAGTCTGCCCCAGCTTGGGTCAATCCTGCACAGGACTCAACTCCAACTGATCGATTTAAACGCAACGTGGCAACGCACGCTTTACTCAACCTTCCAGCCCTAGAACTATTCCACCATGAAGCACTTGATCTTGGGTTTGGTGGCTGTCCAGGCTGCTCATGCTCAGTTTTTCAACCACTTCTTCAACCAACAGCATCAACAGCACCAACAGAAGCCGCGAGTCGCTGAAGACTACCAGCGTGAATACGCTGAAAACGACAAGTGCAACGAGTACTTGTGCCCTGACACCTTAGTGTGTGTTTCTGGACCGGCTGAATGCCCTTGCCCGTTCCCGGACTCTCAGTTGAAGTGTGTGTTGCCAGGCGATGCCAACTACGTGTGCATCTCCAAGCCAGAAACTGCCAAGGAGGTTAGGGACTGTGCTTGGGTCATGAAGGCCTACGAAGGGTTGATTTAAGAGGAGATGGATGATTGACCCAAACTTGTTGTGAATAAGATAGGTATGGCCTAAAAAATGACTTGGAGAGGCCCAACTGAGATCTCTATCCAGGCTGCTATTCAGAAGCGCTCCGGCCCCAGGATTACCTGTATAGCTATTTTCTTGTAATTACGGATAAAATAGATTAATAATTTGTTGCGGGTAGTGTGGAGTCTGAGCGTATCACTGTAGATGAGTACGTTGATATGGATGGATAGTTATATCTGATTCATGTTCAACGATATCCACTGTAAACCGCCTCTTGACAAGGATCACGGTTGCTTTTCAACTGTACTATAGACTTGGTCCGTTCGTTAAGCCATAAAAATAACTCAACAGGAGCTTGGTTAGTTTCCAGTTCGCAGAGCATCATCGGACTTAGATTGGATAAGATGCAGTCATTGACTGTTCATCCGTCTACATTCTAATTTCTCACATTTGCTGGTTCATTTCTCGTTATTGCCATTAAATACACAAATAGTCCATGAATTTAATAGACTTGATACCCTCGAAAACTACTTTTCAAAGGGAATGCAGGGGTGGATTAGGCTCGGAAGAAACGTAACGTCCTCATACCAGCTTATCCACGTTCACTCACTTCTTCCCTGGCCAATCTCAATAGTTGGTTGCTTATTTCGCTTTAACAGGTGCGTCCATGCGCTTTTCGTGGCTTTCGCTCACATCATCGAACTGACCACGTTCGCTTTCCTTGCTATACCAACCCACTCAATGTCAACTTTTCAAGAAACGGTGCCAAATCATCTTTCCGTACCTCAATCACTGAGCTCTCGAAACTGTCAATTCGCACCTTCACCCCGGTGGTGTTTGCCACGTGCTGGAAGGCCACACTGAACGTGTTTAATAACGCAGCACTCCCCCCGTCTCCCCGCTTAGGCACTTTTGGAGCCATCCCGATCACCAAATACGTGTCGGTCTCCAGGTCCAACGCCGCGAGCACGAGCGGAAGCAAGGTATCGTCCACCTCGCTGATTGTGTCGAGCAACCAGTTTCCTAACTTCATCAAGTTCAACGGGTTCAGGAAGAACTTACGCCCGCCGGCAGCGGTGTTGGTGTGGATCGAGGCGTCGTTCTTCGCCGTCAGCGACAAGTGGTAGTCGCTGCTACTCAACACTACTAAGCGGAAAATCTTGAGGTTCTTCAACTGCTTCTTCTCGATGATGGAGTGGCCCACCTGGAAAATCAATTGCTGCGAGAAAAGCGCAAGCTGGATGCCTTGGCGGATCTTGGCCAAGTCGGTTAATGCGTCCCAGGATCGCCAAAAGTTGGCTACCCAGAGCTTCTCCTTCTCGGCCGTCAACGCATCAATGTCATCGCTCTCGCTGGGCGCGCTGTTCTCTTCGTGCTCCAAGAGCGACGAAATCGCCTCCACACAGTCTCGCGCAGAAACGGAGCCATTGTAGCCAAATGACCGGAAGTAGCCCTCGGTGGCTAAGCTATCAAAGCCGTACTGGTTGACCAACACTTTTGTGAAGATGTTGTGCAACTTTTTCTTGATGCCAATGTCCATATAGATCCACAGCTGCTGTGCCACGCTCAACGAGATGCCCATCTTGGCGAATATCTTGTTCAATTTTGACTTGCCTTGCTCCGTGTACAAGAGGATCTTGGAGTTAATGTAGTTGGAGTAGTAGAACGCATTGTAGAGCGACCAGTGTCGCAACAAAAAGAGGTTGTAGTCCTTCTCCACCGTGAGTCGCGAGTCGTCCGCCGTGCGCTCCTCGTCCGCGCCGTGGTTCAACCTGCGCACTTCCTTGCGGAACAAGTCCGCCAACCGCGCCCAGAGCTCTGGGTACTGGTGCTCCAACGACGTTGATCCGATGATTGCGAGCCACAAGTTGTCGAGGTTGTTGGTCTCACCAATAAGCGATACGAGGGAGTATACCTGGGAGGTCACAGAAGTCACCACCGTGGTGCCCTGGCCGTAATAATTTTCAATCGTGGTCTCATTGTCTTTGATCACGCGTTTGCGTGTTTTGGGTTGTTTTGTCTGGGGGGAAGAGGATGACGATTTTCTCTTTCGAGAAATATCCGTTTCGTCTATCTCAAATATCTCCTCCTCCTCCTCCTCCTCCTCTTCTTCTTCTTCTTCCTGGTTTAGCTCGTCATCGTCTATGTTCACCAAAAAGTTGTACGCATCCTTCTCTAAAGCCAAATCACCGATCAAGCCGTCGTCAAAACACGTCACCATGGCGGAACCAAACACATTGTCCAAGTTCCACGGACGATGACCGTCTATCACAAAGATCTTGCGCTTGAGGACCGTCTCGGCCTCCAGGGAACGTGTAGCGTCCACAAACTGGCCCACGTCAATGTCCAAGAAGCTCTCGAGGTCGACCATGGCGCCGCAACCCACCAAGATGATGTTGTTGACGTCCGCGTCCAAGCGCGTGTAGTGCGTTGCAAGATCCGCGTAGCCCACGATGGGCACGATCTGGAAGTTGATGAGCTTCTTCTTGAAGACCGCCGCCAAGATCCGCAGCGCACAAAGCGCGTCGACGTCGAGGCACGACACAAAGATCACGAGCTTACACGTGGAGTGTGTTAGCGACGTCGTCACAATGTGGTTGTATGCCTGGTTGTAGTTGCTCGGCAAGATATACATGGTGAATTACCTATTTGGGCGTGTGTAGGATCTGTCTCGTGTATGTGCCTTGTGTATTGTCCAAATGTATTGACTTTGATGCCGAAATTTCAGCACGAAAAAGAAGGGCAAAAAGACGCGTCGCGTCGTGCGGCGGGCCAGTTTCAGCGGGGAGAGCACGACAAGGGATGTCATCTACCAAGCATGAATGATGGGAGTAAAAGGAATAGAAAATAATGAAAGAAAGGGGTATAGATTGAGGGTTTTTTTTAGCATCTATGGGTTTATATTGGCGGAAGGGAAGGGCGGTAAAATACGGTCTGCATTGTCACAAAACGAATGTGATGGGAATGCAAAATGCAATGCAAATAATACAGCAAAATTAACGTCGCCGTGAAACTCCTCCACGCGAGATAGCTTTGATATTATAATTAATTATGTATAAACGTCACTGTCTATATTCTATGAGCTTCATTACCTCTTGCTGCCTCTTTGACCCTTCTACATTAATCTCACTCATGTAAAATTAAACAAGGTAAAAAAAAAAAAAATTAAAATACAATATAATACAATACACCAATCCACCTATCAATCCACTTCCATCCTCACGATTGCCTAAGCACTCGCCAACTCCGTGAAATACTGTCTCAAAATAAGCGCAAGCATCTCAGGTAACTCATTAATATCATGAACAACCACATAGAACTCAAACGGAAACGAGTCCAAGTACTTGTCCACCTTCAACACCATATTCCCCGCAGCATCTGGAACATAGCTCACCTGGCTCATATCCAAGATCGACTCACTCGAGTTAACCCCGTTAATCACCACAAACACAAGCATGATCTTATCCTCACGTGCCCTTCTCACCAATCTCTGAATCGTCGCGTGGTCCTCGCAGACACCGTCAGACACGATAATCTGCAACTGCCAGAGATCCGCGTCGCCGGTGGCTCTGGCTGTCTCAAACAACCCAATAGACTGGCTGACTAAGCGCTGGACATCTGTGCGCGTCTGCAGAAAGTCAAACCACTGGAAAACCCTGGCCCCCGTCTCCGACGTGAATGGTCTGTCAAACGGATGAACCACCTGGGTAGTTTCCCCGAACTTGACAATCGACAAGCCACCAGACTCCAATTGGGTCAATGCCTTGGACACCAACGCAATACTCTGGAACGCCAACTCCACAGAATGGCTCTCGGCCATCGACTTGGAGTCATCCACAGCAATCATGATCTGGTACTGGCGCTTGCTCGGCTTGGTGCGGCGCAACCAGATCTTGTCCTTGCGGAACTCCGACGCAATGTACGGGATGATACGCTTCATGTTGAGGCGCTTACCGGTCTTGTAGTCACCCTTGAGCTTAGTGGCAAGGGTTGGCTCCAAGATAAGACGGAGTTGCTCACAAAGCCCGGCGGTGAGCTCCAGTGTCGCGAGATCCGACGCGCGCCAAAGCTCGCGCGCTTCCTCAATGGCGCGTGGCGCCGCGACCGCATCCTCCACCAACCCAGACTCCACAACCTCTTCCATCTCCACGTCCGCAAACTCCTCCTGGGCAAAAAGACCGCTTTCGTTCATGGTCTTTCTTTCGCCGATAAACGCACCCTTGGATTGACCGTTAAAGTCCCCAACCTCTTCCTGGGCTTCCTGGACCTCGCCATCCTCGGCCTTTTCCTCTCCAACCTCTTCAGTCTTGGCCTCATCGGTCACCTCTTCCTCCTCGTCGATGGCCATCTCGTCGTCGATCGATTGGACCTGTTCCTTATCAGCCGCCCCCAACGCCTGGGTCTCGTTAGCGGTGTTTTCACCCGAAACGTGCTCAAACTCGTCTGGACGCTCGGCGGCAGCCTCTTCGGCGCTCTCATCGCGCTCGGCGGCTTCCTTAATCTCCTGGCGACGGCGGTGGAACTCCTTAAGCGAGTCCCCGAGCTGCTTCAACGACTCCTGCGCGGCATCTGGAGCCTCGTCGTCGTTATTGCTCGCCTCCTGGTCGTTCTGTTCGTCCTGAGGGTTCGCCATCCCGCTAGCCCCGACGTCATCCTTCTCGTCGGTAACCTGGTTATCGTCACCATCGCCCTTGGACCCGTCGTTTTGCTTCACGGCCGATTCCATATCCACATCCTCAGCATCTGCCGCTTCATCACCCTCAAGACCTTCGATAGTTTCACCTTGTGCTTCCTCCTCGTCTTCCTTCTTGGAGCCAGCCTCTTCCTCTTCAGGATTGTCTTCGGCGCTCTCACCAACCTCCTCCTCCTCCTCGCCGCGTTCCTCCGTCTCCTCCTCGGGCTCGGCGTTCCCTTCGACATTCTCGCCCTCAATTTCTTCGCCCTCAGAGTCGGAGCCCTCATCCTTATCTTCTTCCATGCCTTCGGCCTCACCTTCAGCATCCTCCTCCTCCTCTTTGTCAGCCTTGGCATCGTCCTCCATCGGAAGATCCTCATCCATGCCATCATCCATCGGCTCGTCTTTATCCTCGTCTTTATCATCGTCTTTTTCATCTCCCGAATCCAAGTTGAGATCCTCTGGAAGCTCCAACGTCTCGGTCTCCGGAACATTGTTGTCCAACTGCTCCCCTTCATCATTCTTCACCTCGTCGTCCTGCTGGCCAATATCCTCCTCTTCCTCGGCCTCATCATCGTCCTTCTTTTCCTCATCACCTTCTTTATCATCAACCGGGTTTTCGTTATCATTCTCCATCTCCTTATCGTCACCCTCCATCTCATCTTCTCCCTGGTTTTCATCCTTGGACGACGAATTCTCAGGCATCTGCTCGGACTCCTTCTCCTTCTTGTCCTCCTGGGCTTCTTCGTCCCACATCTTCTCGTCGATCGCGTTTGGATCCAAGTCATCCAAGTCGTCAACCTCCTCGTCCAAGTCCTCCTCCTCACCCTCCTCACCCTCTTCCTTCTCCTGGTCAGAGGCGTCTTCGAGCTCGCCAGCCATATCGCCTTCGATATCCACTGCATCATCATTTTCATCCTCCTCCTCGTCCTTGTCCTTCTGGTCGGAGTTGGGCTGCTGGGCATCCTCCGTCAAATCCTCGTCGTCTTCGACGTCCTTGGAGTTGTTGGTTACACCCTCGCCGTCGCCCAACCCGGTCCCGTCCTGGAGGTTATCCGACTCCTTCGTGGTGTTCGGCGGTGGCGGAGAGCAGAACCCTTGGGTGGTGAGCGTGTGGAGCGCGGTCGCCATGAGGTACGTTGCGCGCGCAGTCGCAGCATAGTTGTCGCGTGCGCGCTTGAGAACCGTGAGCGCGAGCGCAAAGTAGCGCCGCACGAGCGGAAGTGTGAACGCGACGAGGTTTCGCACGAGCGCAGCCGTCGCGGAATTGTGTTCAATCGTGCGCAACGCCGTGATACACGCCGTAAGGCGCTTTTGCACCGTCTGGGGGTAGAGAAGCGAGATGTACTTCATGAGACGCTGCTGGGACAACGCCATCCACTTTTCGTCCTCAGCGGTGATCTCCCCCGATCTCTGTTCGGCGGTGATCTTCTGCACGGAGAGCATCACCACCGTCGCGAGGTCGCGGAACGCGCGCTCCGCGGCATCAATCGTGCCGATCGCTGTAAGCGACGTCGACAGCTGCGCGCAGAACTTGGCGTCCTGCATGCAGATCCACGAACGCACCGTCTGCGCAACGAACGCGAGCGCGGGGTGGTCCGCGATCCACTCGTCCAACTGGTTGGTAAACGTCGCGACAAACGCGCCAAACGCGTCGATCGCAGCCACCTGGGCATCGGTGCCGAGGTGGCGGTCCGTCGCAACGTTCACAGCTAGCGCTGTGACCGTGAGTTTCGCATTGGTGAACACATCGGTGGAAACAGAGGTCTGCGCCATCTGTGCGGCGGTGGATGCTGTCTCAACCGCAAAGTCGAGCAAGGTTGGCAACCATGCGGCGTACCACTGCACAGAGGCTGTGTTGGCCACCACAGAGTCGGCGATGGTGGCGGGCACAATCGCATCGGCAATCGCGATATCACCAACGGCTTCGAGGGTCTGCACGAGCCCCGCAAGAGTGGATGTGTGCGTGGCTAACTTGCGCATCGGCCCGCGCTGCGCGACCAACGTGCA
The DNA here is from genome assembly GCF_001661335.1 of Babjeviella inositovora NRRL Y-12698. Taxonomy (NCBI): domain Eukaryota; kingdom Fungi; phylum Ascomycota; class Pichiomycetes; order Serinales; genus Babjeviella; species Babjeviella inositovora. The sequence goes on along the minus strand of NW_017566846.1, from coordinate 493,870 downwards.
GAGAAGGTTTTCAGCTGCCGCAAGCCCGCGCGCGACATCCGCAGGTGGAACATCCTCTGCGGGGTCAGCCGCCGCCGCGCGCAAGCGTGGCATGAGATCGAGCACCCGGAAAAAGTGGCCGTCAGTACCCGCAAGCGATGTTCCTGCGAAGGACGCAGCGCGCGCCAACACAAGCGTCACCGACGCCTGGCGCGCCACCACGTCCGCGCGCAAGTGCGTCTTCACGCCCATCGCACGGAGTTGGCGGAGCGTCGCCGCAAGCAACATCCGCTTCTGCGTCTTGAGCGCCGCCACCTCTTTTTTGTTTTCCTCCGTCGCCTCACCCGGCGTCTTACGGCGGAGCTCCTCCATATCACCCTGCAACTCACGCGCGAACGCAAGAAGGTCTGGAAGTGCCTCGTTCGCAACCCCCGCCACGTACACGCCCATGTTCTTTTCCACGAGCGAGATGTCCCGAAGGCGCGCCGCACGCGAGGCCCACGTAGGAAGCGTCGCGCACACCGCGGTTACCGCTGCGAGATCCACGTCGTAGAAATGAGGGATGCTGATGGCTGCGCCGTGCTCGGAAACAGCACCAGACACCGGCAATCCAGTCTCAATGATCTGCTTAACGGAGCCAGCGAGCACCGTGCGGTATTTGCGCACAAGTTTGTAGAGCGCGGCGTGCGAGCGGCGTGCACTCTGCTTGAGCGCGTCCACATTGACGTCTTTCCAACTTGCGAGGAGGATAACCTCGCTGACGTCCTTCTCGAGGGCCTTGCGCTTCTGCGCAACGTGCTCGGCAATCACCGGCGCGAACTGTTCGTAGAACGTGATGAGGTTCGCAAGTGAGCAGAGTGCCGGTGCAGACGCAGGGAGGAGCGCCCGTACGTGTGCGGTGAACGCACGCACAAGGTCAAGACGGTGAGGGAACTCACCATAGGTGGTTTCACTGAGGAAGATGTTGAGAGCGGAAAGGACGCGGGAAGAGCCAATCTCGGTGTCAGCAGAGGCAGGGGCCTTTACCGCTTCGTCCGTGGCATCCGCGCGAGCATCTTCAACCTTGACGTCCTCGATCTTGATGTCCTCCACGTCAAAATCTTCCTCTTCTTCTTCGCTCATAATCGGCACGATAATCGTCTCGAAAAGGTGGAACCACCACTTCCCAAGGCTCTTCTCCACCACACGGTCCTCTTGCTGGAAGAGACAGCTCCACGACTTCAACTCCAACTGGCGCCACGACACGATTAAGCGTGTGAGCTCGTCGAACGGCGCCTTGAGGGAGACCCCGCTGTGCGCGTACTTCTCCCACTCAGCAATGTACGTGTACACCTGCTCAATCTTCTGGATGAGGCGCGCCATCGGTGTCGCGGCAGGGAACGCGAGGAACTCGTGCGCAGCCGCGAGAATGTTCTGGAGCGTTGCGTGCTCAGGCCACTGCGCGAGCAACGCCGCGACGCCACGCGCAAGGCGCTCCATAACGGCACCCGCGCGGCGCGTCTCCGCGGGCATGGTACCACGATAAAAGTCAACAGCATCGGTGTTGCTGGCCGAGAAAACAGAGGTTGCGTCCTTCATCTGAAGAACAAGCGACGACAACACCGCAGGGCTGAGCGCGCCCGGCGCACAGTCCGCGGCACGGAGCTCGCGGAAAACAGCGGCCCCGCGCGCGACAAGGTCACGTGCTGAAGTGCGCGACTCGCCCATCTGCGCGGCCATGTACGCGCGGCAAAGCGCGTAGTACGCGTCATCAGTCGCGGCCTGCGCCGCGGCCTTCGCACCCGCCTGCGCTGCAGCACTCGCGGCCGCAGCATCAAGCGTCCCCGCATCCATGACCTCTTCGTAATCAGGGAACATTCCCACAAAATCGTCCTCAGCCTCGTGCGACGGATCAGCATATTTGTACAAGCTCCCGCTGGCGGTTTCGTCCTGCTGCTCCTTCATCCGACGGAGCGACCAACGGTAGTACACTGTCTGGAGAATCTGCCCGAGCATGCCGTCTAAACGGCCAGGCGCGGTGGCGTCGATGGCAAAATGCATTTGCATGAAGAACGCCATGAGGTGCTCGGTCGCGAGCGCGTCAAGCGGCGCGCTCTTGCAGTGCGCGCTCATCGCAGCAAAGTCACACGCGAGGCGTTGCGGCGTAAGGAGCTGCGGCACATCGAGCGCCCACACACGTGGCGTCAGGAGCGCCGCGGTGTCACGCGCGGTCACAAGCAAGTCGTATCCGAGCTTGAGCCCGAACACGTGCCCACGGAGAATGTCGTTGAGATCTGCGAAGCGCGAGTGGCCCTGGTGGAGACGCACGAGGAACTGCGAAGCGTTATGCTGGAACATCGCGGCCTGCTGGACCGCATCACCCTCCAATGCTGCAAGAAGCTTTGCCACAGGTTCCACGGCCATCGCAGAGTCCATGAACGCCTTCCACTCCTCGAAGACCGCGCCAACCGCGCTCTGGCGGAACACCTTCGGTTTCGCTGGCACCGCCTGACACGTGGCAAGGTGATCCTCGAGGATAAGCGGCGTGCCGGAGACGGTCACGCGCACGGCCTTCCACGACGCGTGGAGCGCGCGCACGGCCGCTTGCTGCTGCACAAACACCTGGTGGACCACGTGGTCTGTGATTGCCGGGTCATACTCGGAGGATGGGACGTAGAGCTGGATCGAGCCGCAGGCAAAGAGCACCCAGGCCTTGCCGAGCGACGCAGTATCGCACGACTCCGCGAGAAGCAAGAGTGAAGGCATAAAGAATCCGTCCACAACCGCAAGGAATGCCGCGTCACAGGAGACGAGGCACGCGCGCACGGTCTCAATCGCCGCAACGGACACATGTGCCTCAAGGTCGGCAACCGCCGCGTGTGCAGCAGGGTCGACAGTGTGGCACGCGACGATCGCCGCAAGCCACTGCACGAGCAAGCGCGCGAGTTTCGCGCGCGCGTCCGCAAGTACCGCGGGCGACTCGCGCACCACACTGGCCGCGAAGCCATCCATATCGCGGAGGAACTGCGGAATGTCGCGGCCAGGCGTGTGCTTCGCACCTTCGCACTTGTCTGCGAGCGAGACAAACAAGTCATCGGTGACGAGCGCAGATACGTAGGAGGTGTGCTGGCCGTCACCAAAGTCCCAGAGGGAGTCAAACACCGCCGGGTATGGCTTAAGGGTGTGAGTCGCAAAGCGCGCCACAACCTCGGTAGAGCGGCCGGCGTTGAGCGCCAAGGTGAGGCGGTCTTCTGAAAGCGAGTCGGCGTCGGCGTCATACACGTCAGCCAAGTTGACCAACATGCGGAACTCCGGCTGGAACTTGCGCGCGCGCACAACCAGATGCACGGCAGCGATATCTCGAAGCTGTTCGATCCCCGCGGCAACATCGCGTGCGAGTGCCTCAAACTCCAAGTCGGACACGCCCGCGACGGCGTCCTGGAGTAATTGGAGCACAAGACGGCGCAACCCGTTGACGGCAGTGGTCGCATCAGCGTGCTGCTCAGCCGCGGCGGAATCAAAGTCTGCCGCAAGCGCCAACACCTGGTCACGGTGGCCCCATGCGGTCTCCGATGCCGGGTAGACGCCGCGGAAGGCCTCCCAAAGGGCGGCCATGGACGTCCCGGTGGTCAAAACCAAGCCCTCGCCAAAAGAGGCGATGGCGGCGGAGAGGTCTGAAATGAAGAGCTGGATCATTTCGTTGTCACGGTGCTCGTCCATCCACTTCTCGATCAACTGCTGGTAGACGCGCAAGCGCGCCTCGTCCTGCGCACGCGCTGCCGCCACGAGGTTTGTCCAGAGCGTCTGGAGCGCGAAGAGCGCACCATAGAGCCCTGTAGAGCGGAATACAAGATCGCAAGTCGCGACGCGCGCGACGGTAGCGCCAATGTAGGCCGAGATATCCAGCACAAATTTGAAGATCGCGAGGCGCGGCGCTTTCTTAATGTTGCGCCCATGGAACGCGGCGGCGGAACGCTCAATGTAGGAGAGCTCATTGACCTTACCGGTAAGGGAGTTTTGAGAGATCTCCGTTACGGTCTTGTTGGCGGCAAAGACGCCGAAAAGGACGTCAAAGAGGTGGTTACACTCGCGCGCACTCGATGCCCGTGCGGCAAGAGTGCATTCTGCGAGAGCCTCGGTAACTTCGGAAACCTCACCATCGGAAACCTCACCGTCAGTGGTCTCAGTGGTGAGATAACTGTTGACGAGCGGGTGGAGCGCCTGAGAGTCGACAAACGCGGAATCGCCGAGAAGCACGTGCGCGACAGGCTCAACCGCAGCATAGTTCACACGCAACTGGCGCGCGACACCGGCGTCCGCGAGGAAGGCTGCGCGAGCGCACACCGCCTCGCACGCGGCCTTGTATGCGTCGGAGAACTCGGAGGACTGGAAGACGACCGACTTCCAGGACGCAAGACGCGTGAGGGAAACAAAGGGAAGGGTGCTGGTGAGCACTCCCGACAACATCTCGCCGGCGACGGGGCTACAGGCATCGTCAGAAGTAAGACCAGCAACAAAGCTAGCCTCTTCAAAAACATCATCAAGAAGGGAGAACATCCGAGTGGCCGAGTCCTGGGGGTGGACAAACGCCGTAACAGGAACAAGGGCGAAAACAGGCTCAGATTCAGCCTCCATTCCACCTTCGGTGAGAGCTTGGAGACCCAACACCCTTCTATCAAACGCCGTCGCACGCTCTTCCAAAGCCCCCATGTACACCTCAATCCCTCTGTTTCTCATCGCACGAGATAACTCACCGTACTTCGGATCCATTGTCAAGAACAAACGGAAGCCCGGGTGCGGAACAACCGTTCTAGGCGTCCCGTCCTCCATCGCACACTCGTTAATCATCAAGGTCCCATTTGGCTCCAAGAGCGAGTTCAAACGGTCAAGCACCGACGGCGAACAGAGGTTAGCGTTATCGAGAATCAACCAGTCACCACGTTCGACCGCCGAGACCAAAAGCCCGTCAAACCACGCAAACTTGACGCTCTGCGCAGCGGCAAGCTGCCCATCGAGCGCCACACACTGCGCCGCGAGGTCCACAAGATCCATGTTGCCCGTAAGCTGGGAGAGGTGCTGCACCGCATGCGAAACGTCCGCAAAGTGTTCGGTGCCCACAGTGGACGAGACAAGCTTCAAGAGACGGAGGGCGTGACCCATGACGGTAGCGTCGGTTGCACCCTTCATATTGACGACGGTGAGGTCACGGAGCACGTGCGCGGTCGCACGGCAGAGTGCAGCAATGCCGCGCGCAACGTCCACCTGCTCGTACCCCCCAAGAATGTCCATGCTGTCCACGTCGCTGTTCATCGCAAACTCCACAACGTGCGCGCCGACAAGCGACGCGGTGAGGCGAACAAGCTCGGTCTTACCAGAGTTGGTTGGCCCCACGATAATCAATGGCCAGTTGCGATTGACACACATGAATGCCGACTCCATGAGTGCGGTGTTGCACTGCAACGGAACAAGGCGATGCGTCGCGGCGTGGGCGACAGAGCCTGCCCGTGCGACAATCTCGCGGCCAGCCTGTACGTAGTCCTGTCCGAGCGCAAAGTAGTTGTCGCGTGCCGGGAGCATGCCGAAAATACCCGCAAACAACTCGCGTGCGCGCGCGCGATCGCCAGTTGCGCGGAAGCGCTGCGCAATCACCACGTCCAAGAAGTCGCCCGGCACCTTTTCCGCCACGCTCGCGGAGCTGAACAAGTGCAACCAGCGGAGGGTATCTCTGAGGTTAAACTCCCATGGCCCACCAGACGAGCCCCAGGACCGCTTCACGACCACCTCCTGCTCGAGCGCGGCCATGAACGCAATCAACTTGTCGCAGGTGTCGGCCGCAATGTGGGGGAACATGTGGCGCGAAATCATGGACAAATCCTCCGGTGTCAACACGTCCATGTAGACAACAGAGAAACGATTCACGAACGACTTTGGCAACCCCTTTCTGCCACCACCCTGGTACTGCGGGTTCTGCGCCGCAAAGACGAGGAAGTTGGGGTGGCGCGCGAACGACTTGTTCAATTCGGGGATAAAAGCTTCCCCACGGTGATCCAAACACGCGTTAAGACCCTCAAGCACCGACTGTGACGCAAGGTTCATCTCGTCAAGCAATACCCACTCACCGCGCTGCATGGCGCGGAGGAACGGCGCATCGCGCCACGTAAACTCGCCCGCGCTGCCCCCCACGGATGGCGCGTCAGACCCGAAAAGATCGACCAAGTCGGTCTGCTCGGAGAGATTGATACGCGTGAGCGGGTTGCCGGTTGCTTCTGCGAGCGCGGAAACGAGCGACGTCTTACCCACACCCGGAGACCCCTCGAGGAGGATTGGCTTGCGCACCTGCATCGCACGGATCACGCGCATGGCGTTCGCGGCGGTGGTGGGCGCACGGAGGTTGAACGCAGCAGTGTCACGCGCCGCAGATGCACGCGCGATCGCAAACGAGCCGCAGGTGAGTGCATCACCGAGAGCGACCGCGGGGCGCGCGGCATACGCGGCAACCAAGTCCGCGCCCGCGAGCTCTGAGAGGCGCGCAACACACGCAAGCTTGTGCTCGCGGAGCTGGGCCTCGTTTTCCGCGAGGAATGCGGTGTTGTTGGTCCCGAGTGCGTCAATAAAGACCATTGCGGCACCGTGGAGGAGCGCGTGCGCGGCGGACAACGGCGCGCGCGCCTCGGCGTCGCACGTCGCGTTGACAAACGTCACCCACGCAAGAATGTCACGGAGCGAAATCACACCGTTGGTGGCGCTCCCGCCACCGTACCTGATGCCAAACCACTCGGAAAATGCCACAAGCGGCTCCGCAAGGTGCTGCGCCGCGCTCGCGAGCTTCGCCTCGACGATCTGGCGCACGTCCGCAAAGTCATCCATGGACGGCACCCAGATTTCGGTGAAACGGTTCCGCAAGGCCGGGGAAAGCTCCTTTTTACCATAGTCCCCACCGGGATTCATGGTGGCGAGGAACTCGAAGCCATCGGCCGCCGTGACAAAGGCGTCTTCCGTACCCTTTTCCGCAAGAAGAAGGCTTCGCTCGGGCTCGAGGACCGAGTTGAGACGCTCGAGAACGGAGTCGTCTGCAAGGGAGATTTCGTCGAGGAGGAAAAAGTCACCGGACTTGAGGGCTTGGACAAGGGGACCATCGTTCCATTCAAAGAGGATGTTTAGAGAACTTCTCAAAGCCTGAATGGAGGTGACGAGCAGAGCGAGGGAAGCTGGCGAAGCGGTAACCTCAGGACTAACCTCAAGGATAACCTCAGTGCCAGCCTCAGTGCTAGCTTCCGTCTCTGCGCTCATGTCAATCTCTGTACTGGTAGTGACCCACGCTTCTGGCTTTCTCGAGTCAAACACCCTCAACAACTCCTCCATCGACGCCTTCTCATCAAATGCAATGTCCCAAATAGTGAACAACTCCTGGAGCATCGCCCCGACCTTTGCCTGGACCTCGTTTCTGTTTCTCACCGGTCTCTGGGCCCCAAGGATGTCCCCGGTTTCCGTGTTCTGGTGAGCATTGATCGTCACCAACTGTTTCCCAACATACTCGGCGATCAACTGACAGACCGTGGTCTTACCACAGCCGGTCTCACCCACCAACAATATCGGCTCGTTGTTCTGCAAGGCAGTCTCGACCAAAACGGCCAAGCGGCGCATGGCCTTGGTCCAGACGACGGAGCTCTCAATGGCCATCAACTGGGAGTTTTCCAAGCCGTGGTAGTACTCATCCATGTCCAACTTGACCTTCATAACCTTCTCGATCGCCTGCTTCACCACGAGTTTCTCGTCGTCCTGGCGGACCCTCTCGGCGAGAAGCATGTAGCCATTCGCCGCGAGCTGTTCGTAGCCCACGGCTGGACGCATTGCCCAGCGGAACAAGTCACGGAGCGTAGCAAACGAGTTCTTCTTTTCAAAAAGACGGGAGGACTGGCGCTGCACCGACAACTGGCGGTAGACCTCGACAATGGTCTTACCGTAAGACGGGGCGATCTGGCACCGTTCCCTTAAAATCGTCTCCAACTCGTCCTGGGGGATGTCGTCAAAGTGCAACTCCAAGAAACGATTTCTGAACGCTCTGGAGAGAACCTTTCTGCCCCCGTAGAGGCCAGGCGGGTTTTGGGTCGCAAAGAGCATAAAGTCAGGGTGGGGGTGGACAACCTCCTGCGTCTCGGGGATGAATAACTCCCTGTTATCGTCGAGCAAACGGTTAAGAGCCTCAAGAACATCGGTTGGAGCGAGATTGAGCTCGTCCAAGACAATCCAATGGCCCTTGCGCAAAGCCTCGACCAAAACACCCTCCTTGAAGGACAACTTACCGGTGGAGTCCGACACGTACGTCCCGAGATACTCCTGAAGGTCTGTATGCTCGTGGTTATTGATACGCACAAACTTGTGGCCAGTAATGTTCGCGAGGTACTTAACCATGGAGGTTTTACCGGAAGAGGTTGGACCTTGGACCAAGACCGGGAAACGACGGCCGGCGGTTGCGCGCACAAGGTTGAGCATGTTCTTCTCGACAAACGGCGTGATAATGTAGTGTGGCTGCTCCTGGAGCTCCTCGGGACCGTGCTTCATCCAGTAGTGGCGGAACTGGACGTAGTCCGCAGCGTTGGCCGGGGGCGGTGGACATTGGGAGATGACTGCCTTTGCGTTCTTGAGGCGGCCAATCGTATACTTGGCAATTAAAGGCTGAAGGAGCTCTTCCGACTTGAGATCTAAGAGCGTGAGGAAAGACATGCAGAAACCTTCGTAGAGCGATCGACGAAGGCCGTAGATCGCCACAATGTCACGGACATAGATCAATGTGCGGGTGAGGGTTCTAATGGAAAAATGAGGCTTCTGGTTGGCACCATCGACAATCTGGTTGCTTTCGGCCAAAGCCTTCGCCTCAAGGTACAACTGCGCGACGTCGTTCCCAATCCACTCATCACCAACAGCGTGGCGAGAGACGTATTGATCAATGATGGCGAGCAAGTCGGAGATGTCGCGGTCAGGCGAATGGACGTAGACTTCGGAAAAGCGCGAGCGGATGCCTGGCGGAAGGTCCTTCTTACCCACATCAGTCGAAGGATTCATACAACCAAAGAGACGGAAGTCGGGGTGCGCACGGATGGACTCAACCTCACCCTTTTCCGAAAGAAGCACCGAGCGGTGGTCGGAAAGGAGGTCAGCAATGCTCTCAAGGGTGTCAGCTGAGGCCAAGTTGATCTCATCAAGTAACAACCAGCCGCCTTCGCGCACTGCCTTGATGAGGGACCCTTCGATGAAGTTGAACACGAAGGAGTTGTCCAAGGTGGAGGCGTGGATTTCAAACTGCTTCACCTGGGCCTGGAACTTGGTCCATTGCTCCATCAACTCAGACTTGTCCGAAGCCGAGAGCTTTCTCTTCTTGGCACTCTCAGCCTCCGGCGTCTCCTCCCGGAGCAAGACCTCACTTGCCATCTTGAACGCCTCACGCCACAACTTGGTCACGTTCTTCCACTGCTGTTTGTTGAAGCACTTGGAAAGAACGAGCGAGAACCTCTCGTTCCGCTTGCGGGAAAACGTAGCGATAAACAAGCCCTCAAACGTGTCCTGCAAGGGAACGGCAACGGTCTTGGTGTTGACCGGCTTGTAGCCACCCAAAAGGTCGCCTGTCTCCGTCTGTTGAGAGACGTTGATCACCGTGAGGTTCTTGTTCATAAACTTGGCCACCTGTTGGACGATGGTGGTCTTACCGGTACCGGTTTCACCCACGAGCAAAACCGACTCCACCATCGAAACAGCAACCCCTATCTGCTCCATGAGACGCACCGCGTGGTTGGTGCGGGCAAATGACGTTACATTTTCCGAGTGTTTCTTTTTGGTCAAAGCCGACGAGCTTTTGACAAGCCTGGCGCGGCCAATGTTGATGTGGTCTACAGCGTCCTGGAAGACGGGGACATGTTTCAGGAGGAAGAGCGATACTCTGGTTGCCGGGATCTCCAACGTTTCGCCCACCACGTTGATGACAAGCGACGCAGCGGTGGATTCGCAGAGGGAGGAAGAAAAGCAGTCGACGGCCTCGGCAAAAATGTTGTCGTAGACGGCGGCATCCACCAACTGGTCATGCTGGGTAACCCCCGCATGTGCGAGCAACGCATGCGCGCGTGTGCAGAACTTCATCAAGTCGCGGACGGAGATCACGCGCGGATGCGCGCCCTTGTTCAACGAGATGAATGATGGCAGCTGGTAAATCTCCTTGACCCGGTTAAACGCGGCAATGAAAAGCTTCACCAACAGCTGGAGAAGCGGGAAGCGCGTGGTGAGAATCGCATACAAGTCTGAGTCATCAGGCTGGGAAAGGGAGATCTGCTGCCACAAGCGGAGTCCAATGAGATCGGGCACCGTGGCACGGCGCGCATCGTCCGCCACACGGATCGTGGAGAGGAGTTGGAACCCGTTCGCGGCCTTTACAACCTCGCCGCGCGACGGAATCACCAATTCCCGCTTCTCTAAAAGTGTGAGGAGCACCGAAAGAACCTCCGTCGGCGCCTTGTCGATGTCCTCGATCAACACCCACCGACCCTCCTTCACGGCCGTGGTCAACACCCCGGCGCGCCACTCAAATGTCCCGGGTTTGTCGCCCGAGGTGTATGTCCCGAGCAAGAGCTTCGCGTCGGTCTGCTCGCCCAAATGGATCTTGACCACAGAGGCGGAACACGACATGTATTTTGCAAGCTCGTTGATGAGGAAGGTCTTACCGGCACCGGCCTTGCCCACAAGCATCACCGGTCTGTTGTTCTGGACGTTGTGCGCGAGCGCACGGAGTGCGGCTGTCGCTTTAATGGTTGGCACGAGCTCGATCTGTTCGGCCGCCTCGCGGTTGAGGTTGGGGACAAGAATCCCGCAGACGGAGGTCACCAACGGCGATAAAGCCGCGGGCTCAATGACTATGGTTTTACCGAGGAAGCTCTCGGGAGATGGTCCGAGCGCGCTGACGTTGGAAAGTCTTTTCGCCTCCAAGAGTGCAAGAAACCGGAAATCAACCGTGTCCCCCTCGTAGCTCCCCATGAGCTCGCCATCGCCGACATGGGTTGCGAGCATCTTCGTTCGCGCGGTCTCGGAGGCCGATAGGTATACGGCGAGGAGCTCTACTGCGAGGAGCTTTGCCACGCGGAGATTCGTCCGCTCGTGCTTGATCACGAGATACAATACGTCAGGGGAGATAAAAGCCTTGAACCGGTGCTGGTCAAAGCGGAAAATGCGGTACGTCGCGAGGAGCACGGCCTCTAATTCGGAGGCAGAAATAGCCTCAAGATTCATCTGGAGCGCGGTGAAGATGTTGGTTTGCCTGAGAAAGTGCTCCAAAAGCGTCAACACATCCGCAGAGAGCGAAACGAGCTTCGCCATGGCCTGGAGCACGAGGGAGCCGTGCACGGATGGAGTGGAGCCAAGCGCCTGGGCCTCCATGGAGGGATTGCTGACCCAGCGCGACACGAGATCGAGGAAAATTGGTCTGTAAGCGTGGAACGTGGCCATTGTGGCAGTAGGGTCCAAGGCAGCGGAGGCTAAGCGATTCAAATTTTCTCCAACCGACACAGAGCGGTCAAATGTGTAGAGCGCAGGGGTGCGCTTGAGCGCATAGTGTGCCACGTATGTGGCGTGCTGCGCTTGCACGCACGATACCGAAAGAACAACGTTGTTGTTCATTATATTCTAGATGTAACGGCGGAAATGGAATGAGATTGTGGAGTTGGAATTATTTTCAGATCCAATTTTTCATGTACAAATTTTCTCCTGCGTAGAATTTTTTTTTCCTTGTTGCTATTTTGGGGTTATCGTGCATGATGCGATGAGGTTACCCGGATTTTGGGAATGCATTGGAGCACACCAAGGTTGAACGTACGAGAGATTTGCCTGGATCGAGCGACTAGAGGCAGTATTTTATTAGTGGGGATAGTCCCTTAGCTTTTGTTGACTTTTTTATGTATGAATTGCGGCCGGCATGTTGATCGTGCCCCAAGGGGCAAGCATTCCGATTCTTCGTGTATTGGCACATGCATATGCATGACGAATGGACAGATCTAGATACCTGGGGGAAAGATGGTAGCCGTGGTGGATGGCCTGAGATACGTGGTTAATAAAGTATATATATCTCCAAGTTCCTATCCGAGTTGCTTTTCAGTTACGCTTATACTTTCATGACCGTATCTGTGGTACAGGCTTACTAGATAGACATGCATAGGGGTATACGTAAAATGAATATACGTACCCCGAGCCACCAAAGCTATGTAGTAGATACAGTTAGGGAGAGACTAGCAATAATGTAAGTGGGTACAGAGCAAGTATTTGGGATCAATATTGGGGCGTTTGAAAGTATAAGGTGGTACCGGATTTATTATGAAAACTGCAGTCCATACACGTTTTATTTTATATAGTGATAGGTATACATAGCAATAATTTTCGTTAATGTCCTAAATGTACTTGTTGGTGATACCCGTATTATACTTGTTATATATAAGAGTGCAGAATTAATAATAAATAAATTGTGTATAGAAGCATATATGCGTATACGTGTAATATATCTTAAATAATACCTTATACTATTAGTTGTATATTTCATATTCGTTGTAAATAATCGTATAATATAATAAAATAGCATGACATAGTAGTATTGTGTTGAAAATAGGAGGGGAAGGAAGAGTTTTTAACTAAATATAATTCTAACCTGCTTATTATATTCAGTAAACGTATAGTATTTTTATCTATGCCCATCCAGCCTTTGAGTCACTGGCCAGAGCACTTTGAGACGCCTCAGTCACGACGAGGTCGTGCTTCACACACATAATTAACCACGCACGACCACATAAATACATAGTGTTTTTGCGCTTCAGATCTGTTGGCAGCTGACAGCTACAATCGCTACAAGTATGGCTACCTTTTTGGATATCATCTGTCCTACAGTTAACAGCGGAGGGACATGCGTATTTCCTGGCTGCATTTTCAGACACGATAGTAGGGCTGCCACGGCGGAGGACCTCGCGAACTATAAGAGACGGAAGGTCGAGGGCCTTGAAAGCAGAGATGCTCAGCCCCAAGCTCCTTTTGAATCCGTCAGGATCGCCAAAGACGTTCTGTACCAGACCCTTCCACTCGAAATTCCCATTTTCCAGGACGAAACGTTCGAATTCCATCGAAGGAAGATGATTCGCAAGATGTCCAATCTTTTCCAGCAAAGGCAGTTTGATTACGACCCCATTCAAATAGAGGCAGATTTGGCATTGAAGGTTTTCTACAACTCGTACAACCATTGCATGAACAAATACCTTGATACGTTGGTTAAAGGAGGGAACAAACGGTACGTGTATGATTTGGATATGGAATATTCCAGGGTCCAGCGTCAGTTGAAAGCTGAGATAGCGACCGAGAGGAACTATTACCAGAGCACCCAGGTAGATGCTGCGGGGAAAGACCCGGGATCTAGCACTGAAGTGGAGGAAAAATCTGGGGTTCTGGCTTTGGAGGAACACGCGATCGGAAAGGAGACTGAGGAGGCTATCCCGAAGGAGATTGAAGAGGATGCTTCGAGAGGGATTGAGGAGGATGCTTTGAGAGGGATTGAGGAGGCTACTCCGGAGAAGACTGAGGAGGCTACTCCGGAGAAGACTGAGGAGTATACTACAAAAAAAACCGTGGATGCTCTCCCAATAGAAACCCATCCAACTCTAACCGAACCTATTTCTCTGCCGAAGATTTCACTGCCAGTGAAGGACATTCCATTGGCACCAATACCTGTTCACCCCAACGCCCCGGCGGTGACATCCCAGAGAGTACTCTTTATCCTGGAGATTTTAAAAGTGGTACGAGCGCAGTACCCGAGATACCGAACGCCGACTAGGTTGGCCTGCCAGAAGGAGTATGCCATCGCATCCACCACCTCCAACATCACCTACAGCAACACCATCAAAAAGTACATTTTCCGCTTGAAAAAAGGCCAAGAATCTTTAATGGATAGCAAGCCAAAGGCCCAAGAACCCCCTTCAGGCATGGTTGAGCGGTTGCAGAAGGTGGTTATTCCCGTTCCGACACTCCAACTGTACGGCTTCGTCACCGAAATTCCCGAGCCCCTCGCGGCTGATAAATCGCTTAGTTTCAAACACTGTGTGCGGTGCAACTCCAAATTCAACGTTCAAAACCAGTTGGTGCCCACCACCTGCCAGTTCCACCCCAAGAAACTGCATAGCCAGAAGGTGGAGCGGATGGCCGCGGACAACTTGGCCAAGACCTACGAATGCTGTGGCAACGGCCTCGACTCTATCGGATGTGTCGCAGCTCAGAACCATGTGTACAAGCCCGAAGACCCGAGGGAATTGCACCACCTCATTCCGTTCATCCGGGTGGACAGTTTTCCTGCAGCCAGGGCTAAGACGAGTAGCTTCAAGGCTTTGGGTGTGGACTGTGAAATGGGGTACACCTCATGGGGGTTTGAGGCGATCAGAGTCACGTTTGTGGATTATCTTACTGGGAAGACGGTGTACGATACGCTTGTAAAGCCCCAGGGGGAGGTCATTGATCTCAACTCCCAGTTTTCCGGTGTCTCACACATCCCACCGGGAACGGACTCCTTTGAGGAGGTTTTCAGGAACAAGATGTTCGAATACATGGACCAAAATACGATCTTGATCGGCCATGGGTTGGAGAACGATGTAAACGTGATGCGAATCATCCACGACAAGATTGTGGACACTTCGGTGTTGTACCCCAGGAACCTTACCGCCAGACGGTCCCGCCGCTCGTTGAAGCAATTGGCGTTCCAGTATTTGAGCAGAGTGATCCAGACGGGGGAGCATGACAGTAGCGAAGATGCCTTAGCGGCGATAGACATTGTTAAGTTCCACCTAGAAAAGAAATAGATCGATGGCGGGAAATATTGTCTGTATACCGGTCTAGAGTATTGCATAAGCTACAGAGAAGATTTATAACACCTAGTAGGCGATACGATCCCGAAAGAAATAAAATCGCCTGTAACATTCAAATTTTATAGAGGCTTTGCTGGGTACTAAGTACGAGATAAGTCGTTACTCACCCCCAAACGTTAATACGCACGTTCTTAGGATACTGTCATATGATATAATATAAGCTATTGACGTAACGATGGCAGCGAATTCCCATTTTATTTAATTAGCTTGCTACTCCAGCTGCAGTCATTTGTCGTTTTGGTAATTTGTGGACCAGTCTTAACGTATGCTGGTTTACTCTGTGCTATCACGTGATTAATCTTATCTCAAAATGACATCGGCCTGCATTTAAATTTTTGGGTCCATCTTGCTGAGCCACCTTTCAGGATCTTCCAGCTATCCAACCATGACTGATATACCCTTGGACTTTGAGGTTCCACACCTTATAGTAGAAGACGTGATTGATGCGCTCAATCGTGACCTCGTGGATGCGGACGCAGATGCAGTGCGCCACCGTGCATTGCGCCAGATGGTCGAGCTGCTCCGCCGGACGCGACAGCGCGAGGAGGAGCGCCAGATGCTCCAAGCGGTGCATGATAGAAGAGGCCGCTGGCAGGTCCGCAGTCCCTGGCGGATGTTGGGAGATGTCGTGTATCTCGTGTTTGTACCATATGTGTACTACAAGCTCGTAAAGCAGATTTACTCATACGTTCAGCTCCGACCGGAACTTCAGGTGGCGGAGGACAGTGCTTCTTTGCTTCGCAGCTCGTACAAATATATCTATCAGGCAAACGCCACGGCGCTGGTGTTTGGTGATGGGGTGGATATGGCGTACTTTGACGTGTTGTTGCGCATTGAGGAGGTTATCTTGAATGAGTTGCCTACGGCTCTCCGAGGGGAATGGCCCCAGAAACCGGTAACTGCGGGCGTGAAGGTTGCCACGTTGGCGATCTACATGGTGTATAACTGGAGTGTATCGCTATACGTGATGTTTGCTATGACGTTCTGCATCCTATGCTTTTCGATATTGATGGTGAACAAGTGGAAGGCAGTAGCGCGGTTTCTCTTTGTCGAGGTGTTGCTTAATAAGCCGCGGGAGGGCGACTTTGACTACCGTCCGACGACCAGGGGCGTATTTTAGAGGAAAAGCCGCAAGGGAGGGGCAATAATAACTAGAAGAGTCCACAACAGCAAGTGTCCAGGGTAACCGAGGAAAGCCACAAGGACCGAATCTACAGTTCCGTTGAAATCTACCACCGACCCTCCGGATGTTTGTGCAACGCTTGGGAACATGGACCGGGATGTATTTCGTGTCGGAAACAGATTGGCTTTCTCAGTTCAAGGCATCGCAATATATGGATTGAATCCTCCAGTCTGAGTTATGGACAGAATCATCGGTAATTTTCCGAAAAAGGTCGAGATTCCCTGATGATAAACCGACTTTCTGATTGCAATTTTTTGGGACCAGATGCACAGCCGATGCAACTAGAGGGCCTACAAGAATCTCAGACAATAGTCCACGTTTTAGCCAAATATTTAATTCCCAGCCAACACCGCAGCCTTAACAGATCGAACCATTTTTAATGAAGCTCTCTTTCTGGTAAAGGAGGTTGATGTAAAGAGGATCCCTTCCCAGTGGAGGAATACAGACTAGTAAATCCAGATCCAGGAGAACCATAGGTGAAACACTTATAGGCGTAATACCGTATGCATGTTTTTCGTGTCAGGGTTCCAGCGCCTGTTGGGATCCCAGCCAGGGAGTTGTAGTCAGTCATCTATTCACAAGATATTATCAAATTAATCCACTGATACAATCACGATCTTCCACAAGAATAAAAATACTTCTAAATTAAACTCATTTTCCATCCACCGGAAACCAACTTTTTATGGAGCCCTTTAGAACTTCAACCACGATGGTTCAATTCATCGGAATCGCCATCTGTGTTTCTATTCACCGAAATCACGATCCGCAGTTCCATCCATCAGGCTCACAGCCCGTGGTTCCATTTATAGTAAAATGTAACGTCAATGTAGTCTCGTAAAATACCACATCGATCTAGTCTCTAACTCCGATATCTCATGTACCGAGGCAACGTGGCCGAGCGGTTAAGGCGAAAGATTAGAAATCTTTTGGGCTCTGCCCGCGCAGGTTCGAGTCCTGCCGTTGTCGTTATCTTTTTGCCTTTTTGAGGTCAGTACGTTTGTAAAACCTTTGGCAGATATGGAATATTATTTCCCTCATTGCCCTTATCCAACGGGAGAGCTACAACATGATGGATTCGGAAAACACCCCGATTCGACTCTGAAATGCGTTAAAATTATCTTAAAGCGACAAATGACAGCTATCGCCTTTTGGAACACCGCAAAATCGGCAACTTCAATCCCTCAGTTTCTGAGGTAGCGCCACTAGACCATTTAACCCTGCTAGTATCTCGTCTGTTTCAGTCTTCCTCCGCTGTCAAACAATCCACGGGAAAAACCTAATGTCGTTTTCACCAGCCCTCGAGCAAGTCCCTGGCTACTACAGCCTTTTCTTATACAGCTTTTCTTATTCAACTTATATTAGTCAATAAGCCTATGGACATCTAGTTCTTACCGGTCTGGAAAGCCTTATGGAAGTCGGTCAAACAGTATCTGTATCTGGCATCACCATTGTCACACTTAGTCAAAATTTCGCTGACACCAGCTTCGGAGATAGGCACTTCCTCGATCCATGGAGTAACCCCCTTGCTCGCAGCCAACTCCAACATCTCGATGCATTCGGTACGGGAACCCAAAGCGGACGAGCTTATAGTGGAGCGGTTTCTGTAGAGATAGGCCGGAGAAATATTGAAGGATTCGTCAGATGGACCCATACCGACCGAGGTGAAGTTACCTCCAAACTTCATAACTGAGAGGAAAGAGTTCATGTTCAAGTTGGAGATCGAAGAGGCACAGTTCAAGATTAAATCAAAGGTGTGTTGGTGGGACTCGGCCCAGTCCTTTTCAGTGGTGGCAATGAAGCCATCGGCACCCAACTTCAAAGCGTCTTCCTTCTTGGAGGTACCACGGGAGATGGCGTAGACCTTGGTATAGCCCATAGCCTTGGCGAGCTGCAAGGCCATAGAACCCAATCCACCAATCCCAATGATACCAACAGTGACGTCCTTGTTAGCGTTGGTGGCACGGGCTTGGTCTAAGAATCTCTTCAACGGAGAGTAAACGGTCAAACCACCGCACATCAACGGAGCAGCATGTTCAGACTTGATGCCTTTTGGGATTGGGAAAACAAAGTGCTCGTGCACTCTGATGTGCGAGGCGTAACCACCCTGAGAGATGTAACCGTCTTCGTATTTGCCACCGTAGGTAAAGACCATCTTCTTACAGTACAGTTCGTTACCACTGTTACAACGATCACAGTCCAAACACGATTTGGACTGCGCGCCGACACCGACACGGTCGCCGAGCTTGTGGTTGGTGACTTTGGAACCGACCTTGACGACCTTACCGATGATTTCGTGACCCACGACAACGTTGCTGGGCATAAATGGCCAAGACCCCTTGGCGGTGTGGACATCAGATCCACAGATACCGCAACATTCGATCTCAACGTCGACATCATTGTCTTGGAAGGTCTTTGGTGGATAGGATGTGAGCTTAGGGTGGTTCCAGTTAGCCTTGTTCTCAGCGATGTAGCCTTGGAAAGTTTCAGGATAAGTAGACATGATTAGATGGTTTAATGGGAGATTTACAAGCAATGAAGCAGGGTGGTTTGGTCTTACGGATGCCACAGGCCTTTTATACAGTTGACAAGGATTTGATCTGAGCGAGTTTACGCTATAAGCAAGACCAACCCTGTTACTGAGTGAAGTAAAAGAGGGGGGACATGTTCTAGACGGCGTTTCGCCTACTTGGATGCAGGTCCGGAAGATGCCTTGTGTATTAACTCCGGT
>NW_017566846.1:473312-474974 GCF_001661335.1 Babjeviella inositovora NRRL Y-12698 | reverse complement strand
TTACTGAGTGAAGTAAAAGAGGGGGGACATGTTCTAGACGGCGTTTCGCCTACTTGGATGCAGGTCCGGAAGATGCCTTGTGTATTAACTCCGGTCCCGAGCGTCAGTTTCTAAGCGTCTCTGAGCGTGAAGAAGCCATGTGGTGACTTCGCTCCGGCACCGGAAATATAGTTGCCGGAAAACTTGCATGGTGGTGCAGGACCCCGGCTTCAACCGGAATAGATAAGTGGCATTACTAAACATAGTAATGTAGTACACACCACACACGTTGGTAGCTGCAGTGGCACTGAAACAAGGGGTTGATCTTGAGAGGAATACTGGAGCTCACAAAGGGTGTTTATAAGAGTTAGGATGCGCTGAAGTACTGATAGTACCGGGCTGAAATGTAAATTTTGGTGTCAGTAATGCACTAACAGCCCGAGAAAATGCGAAGCCCGGCAGAAGATTATAAACATGCAGATTGCTAAGCAATTAGCAGCCGAAAGCTGCCGGTCACGAACTATAGGGCGCCACTCCAAAGCACGCGCATAAAGATTTTCATCTAGGCCTTTTCTATGCATATTAATAGCAAGGGAGTGAGGGGAGTCTCTCTTAATGTAAGCCAGGGTGGAAGAGGTTCCATGGCCTATCAGTAGGGAACAATCTACATGTCACTCAGCCTGTATTACACCTGCACAACACAGAACTACGTGTCATTAGTTGTAGTGCTAAACTTTATTACGTCAACAGAAGAATCTGATTGCTACATATAAAACTGAAAATTTCGCTAAGGACTAAAAGCAGAGTAGCGTCTTCCTCCCAGACCCTCCAGGTTGTTGAAATCTGTACTAGCACACAGGTATCACATGATTGTTTCATGTCTGTTTGAAGAATGCCATACAACGCACCAAAACAACGCCAAGCAATGACTAAGAGATTTTAGTATAACCAAAAACAACTTTACTAGAAGAACCAACTGTATAAAAAGACATACAAGGCTCTTACTCTTACCCTTTATATTACAATTGACAAATATGCGTACTTAATTTACATATTCAAGACTTTGTTATCTTACCAAAGGACAAGTAAACCGTTATAATTAATCAACATTGATTATGTATTGCCATGGACGCCACGCTATCCAACAGCAGATCGCTAAAAATCAACAGATATCCGCAAAAATAGTAAGCTGATAAAGCAAAAATAGAACCCGACGCGGGGGTCGAACCCGCAACCTTGTGATCGCGTACTGCTAAGAGTCACACGCTCTACCGATTGAGCTAGCCAGGCTGACTAATAAAATTGTCAGAGTTAGAGAGTTGTTTCAGGAACCTTATGAGGTTCCAGTTGAGGCTACTAGGATTGTTTGATAATGAGTATCTGAAACTAATCCTGTCGCATAAAGCAAATGAGGCACCGAAGAAAGCTATATAAGGAAGTAGTTTTCCAGATCTAAGAATGATCTTGGTTTTAAGATTATCTTTATTTTTGTGGAAGATCACGATAAGTAACTTGTGAATCAATGACTGATTACAACCCCCCGACCGGAATACCAACAGGCGCTGGAACCCTGACACATTTCATATATCGAGGCAACGTGGCCGAGCGGTTAAGGCGAAAGATTAGAAATCTTTTGGGCTCTGCCCGCGCAGGTTCGAGTCCTGCCGTTGTCGTTATCTTTTT
>NW_017566846.1:417256-471687 GCF_001661335.1 Babjeviella inositovora NRRL Y-12698 | reverse complement strand
TTACTGAGTGAAGTAAAAGAGGGGGGACATGTTCTAGACGGCGTTTCGCCTACTTGGATGCAGGTCCGGAAGATGCCTTGTGTATTAACTCCGGTTTCGAGCGTCAGTTTCTGAGTGTTTCTAAGCGAGTGGCAATTCTGATGAATTAAACCACATGTGGCGATTCAAGTCCAGAAGGCTATATAAGGAGATAACTTCTGTAGATATTATATGTATTTTGCTTAGAAGTGTCTTTATTTTTATGGAGGGTTGTGAAAGTATTTGGAGAGTAGAATGACTGACTACAACCCTCCATAAAAATAAAGACACTTCTAAGCAAAATACATATAATATATACAGAAGTTATCTCCTTATATAGCCATCTGAACTTGAATCGCCACTGGTGGTTCAATCCTCTTAGATCGCTACCACTTATTTTATGTCTGCACGCTCGCCGTACTTGTGCTAAAGAGTAGGTTCTGATAGCCACAATCAACCAACCCTAGTTTACACACACAGTATCATTTAAAATCTCAGAGATAACTTCTCTAACTCTGAAATGAACAAGTTATATGTAGGTAGTCCTACCGCGGAAGTATCGTATATTATGGAGCCTGAATCCATCGGGTAACCACCAGAATTTTTTCATCACTCGTCATCCATTAACTAGACTAAATGCCTTCCTTTATTCTTATGCCAATTCTTAGTGTAAATGGAATTTTAAATCCCACTAGCTGGTCCCAACAAAAAAACCAATAGCTTGTGACTGCAATACATTCTAAAGCTCCGGGGAACTAAGTATTCAAAACTTGCAAAGGGAGTACACCCTACTCAAACTATCCGATAGGACCAAAGTAATAGGACAGATCATTAGGAATGATAAAAAGACTGGTAGGATAGAAAGCAGAAATTCTGAATGCAACTGCTTCCGATAACCTTCAGTATACTCTACCAAATGTGAGGGTTGAAGTATGACAGATATCAATCGAGAAAACAGAGAGCTTAGATACTCCTTCGGACCTGAATGAGCAAGTGTGAGACCTGTGTCCTTTGAATGCGGGCTTTCAATTTGCAGTATAACAAAGTTGCAGTTTCAATGAGATATGAAACTGACAATAAAACCATTTGCAGGCTCTTTCAGCGGGGTTTAGTGTGAGGATACGGATATAATACCCTCGATAATGGATATTCGGACGAGCGGTATAAGGCGTCTGACGAGCGATATAAGGTGTCTGACCCAAGAACAGATCTCATAAGAGGAAAGCATCCAGATCGTTTAGTGACCAGTATCTTTTTGGTTTTGTTGAGCATCGCCTTCAATACCCCATAAGCGGTTCAATAAACTGTATGAGATATTAGAATTCAAGGTACAGCTATAAATGCGTAACGTATTCAACCCATAAACCACCTGCTACGGCATACAGAGAAAGGGACTGAAATAGCAGGACGAGCAGACTTATTGATATTATAGGTGCCACTGTCGGGAATGCCACATTAAGACTGTCTGCCATTGAGACCGATGAAGATTTCCAGTGGCTCTGGGGTCTCTAAGAGAAGAAAGCCAGTTCAGACGGATGCTAAACACTCTTTTCAGCTAGAAAATGTCAAGACCCCTCCGAGAAAGCGAGCTTAAAATCCAATTGCGTTTTCCAGGAAGGCAAAATGTTGCCATAAGTAACCCCTGAGGTAGCCAAGCACGACTCTGTGTTTCTCAGCGGTAAGCCAAAAAGAATAAAGTAGGAACATTTAACAATCCCCACTCGAATGAGAATGATTGCCATGTTCCCTCTTCAATCCCAAAGGCTCTACCTCTCGGAGTAGAAACCTAAAAGATAACACTTATACAGAAAGCTACTCACCGACTAAGGGTTGTACCTCTCACAGTTAACTTTCAAAATAAGCTTGCAAAACACCGCTAATTCTCTCCTCTCCTTAAAATATACGGTTCCAGATCCCGAGAGGAGAATAAATGCGCTAGATATTGAGTAATACAGCTGGGCCCTCCATAGGAAGATGGCCTTAAAAAAATCTAGACCTCTTACAAGGAATAAATAGATGACGAGGGCTACAAGCTAAAGGTCAATATCGTGATAACTGGCGTAGGCGGTGAAAAAATAACAATCACAGCTGAAACCCAGCACCACCATAACTATCAGCGCACACAGAAGGTGCTACCCTAAGCATTACCCCACCTATCTTCCTACCACTACCCGGTGAAATTATGCAGTAACCAAGGGGTATCTCAGTCCTGAACCTTCAACAGCACATACTGAATCACAATAAATGACTCTGCTAAATATTAATATTATCAAATAACCAACAAATAGAAGTAGACAGCTCGTACCTACATATCCGAAAGAGAAAGCTATGCGATACTATTCACTTGGCCCATCTATACCATGCATTCTCTTTGAGCTGTCGATAGCATAAGCCGAACCACAAAATTGTTGATATCTAGAGGAGTGAAGGGATAGGTTATACAACTCAAAGATAGGGGAACGGAGGAAGCCGCCAAAGCAAAAACCTAAAGCCATCAGCTTTCGAAGCGAACATACACCAAATAAGGCTTAAACCGCACCATCACGTATTCTGAGCTAGGGTTTTATGCGTATAAGCATATGCCATAGCCGTCGCTCTTACTAGGGCCTGAAAATGCTAGCTAAACCAAATGGTATAATATATCGGGCGTAGAAAGTTTATAGACAGCGGGTATAAAACTGTAGAATATAGAGACCAACGCCATATGAAGTGAACTGGAGAGAAGAACGCTTGACTAAATAACCAAAACATTTCGAATTGTCGCTCGCCCAAAATATAAATATCGAACTAACCAGACAAAATAAGTGGATTAAAATAGTAAGGGCTAAACAAGCCAGAATTATAATCGAATTCCGAAAACCCAAGTCTATAGAATATACCATATCCATTACTTGGATTTATAAACCAGATATCCGAGCTAAACGATGGCGTCAATACTATTCATTAACAATTATGTTAGTACCTCCACAAAATGGATAGAGAAACTGTATGAATCAACTCGGAAATTTGCCAAAATTTACCTGACAGCTACACGATATTGGCAAATGGACACTGAACTCCTTATCACTAAACTACCCTTTCACAATGAAGATTAAACCCAAACCCTGAGGAAAGTCCAACATATAATTACAAGCGGAGTCATGGAGAAAATATCTGGACGAATTGGGAACAAAATTCAACCAGCACTATACACAATTATAAGCTGCTGGAACTTTGGAAAGGGAAGTCGTACATATTCTGTATTATAACACAAACTCCCTGATTTTAAAAATATATGACCAGGTCCCAGCGACAGTTAACAAACTCTAGTGTCAATGTGTCAGCTGCAGAATGGTTGTCTCAATGTAAGACTTGAGAACTAGATATCCGATAAAATTACGCATTATGACGCTCATTAACCGCTGAACTGAATAATACGTGAAAAAGTAGAGTCAACAAAATGACTTCAACAAAGAACAAATACTCGAGATTCTATGACATCAATCATATACGGCTATTTATTTCCTTCAGAAATCCTCTGTACAAATAGAATAGTTGCACATTCTACTTGGATATGGAGCGGAATAACATAAGGTCGTTAAAAATGACTTACAGCCTTTGCCCATACCAGAAACTCTTGATACCGAGGCCAACAGCTACATCTGAGGTATATCAAACAGACACATAGCTATCAAGCTATTTCCTAGACTGCTAACTTGTCATAATAGGCAATAGACTGGTAGGCAGGGCATAATGCATAAATAGAGGGAAATACCAACCTTCGAGATACCCAGACCCAAGCCATATCTTGTAGCCAAGTCAGTAAAGTATTTCGTGCCAATAGCCGAACTTTAAGAAACACTCAATACATACATGAGATTAAATAAACAATAAAACGGAATATCCAAGCGTATTTACGAGGAGAAATTGATTCTCCTTGTCCTAAAGAAGCAGCTGGAAACCATATTGCTACTGGCGTTGTCTGTGTATCCCCTACCTTCTTTGACAATTATCAAAGCTGCTAGGGTCCCCACTTATAACACCCCAAATTATTTAATATGGACATAGACGAGATCAAACTTTGGGTACTGTCGCAGAATTTAGTAGACAAATATATCAGATTAAGTTCGTGATTCAAAAGGGGATCAAGATCTGAGAAACAGCATCAAAATTCAGATTCCATAATGCAGTATACATGCCAATTCAACAACGTCTCTATTAATTCTCAAGGTGATCTGTTATGACTCAAGATATGTGAATGTTACATGGTATATAAAGACTACAATGAAATTTCCCTATACATATTTGTAATTTATCTTCATCCTAATATCAAAATAACTTCGTTTCAAAGTACCTCAATCATTACAAGCATACTTAATAGACAGCCAAAATTATATATAAATTTAAAATAAGTGCTTGGTTGCCCAACTGTTCGTCATTCTTCACTGTGGATTGCCATTATATTCAGAAAATCGTGACCACACAGGTTATCACTGGGTGCAAAAGATACACTCTTTCCCTCCATCGTTTTACTCATTGTTATCCAAATATAGTAGTTTTGAAATAACTATATCCGCACTCTATACCTCGGGATAATATAAAGTTAATATTTGACCTACGCGATATGCCGCATCTCTGTCGCTACTATTGGGAAATACCCCTCTAGACTGCCCTTAATTCAATAAATGTCCACCTACTGGTTTTTAGGACTTACCCACTACCCTGAATAAATACACATAAAGAAAGAGAGAATAGAGTTGAAAAAAATTAACCAGGTCTGTTTCCCCAAAATGGATAATACGACATGTACGATAAAATACTCACTACGAGATATAATAAGGGACTGTACTATAATATCTATTAAATAGTTGAATTACCCCATTCTGTTTCATATCTGATAACTATCGTACCCCGCGACTGAATTTCATGACTTCATCTACCTCTAGTCTGGTATCCAGAATACACAATACAAAAGAAAACCCTTGTGTATTCCTAACTGTCCTTAATTTATGCCGTACCACCCCCTCGAATTCCGTGTTTATTTATCTCGCTCAAGAATTTCTCTTAACTCTCTCGATAACCCGCACTATGGGCCTGGTAGTAAGTTTCTATCTTGCGATATGTATAGCAGTCTGTGGACGATTCTTCAGGTTCTAGATATTACGTAAGTTCATAGCCAAGCCAGTTTTGAATCTAATTAGGTGTCAGATAATCGGAGTAATCTATCTCTCGAATTTGATCCCTAGTGTTTCGATTGCTTTCATTTCCGTTACGGATTATATGAGTCAGAATATTGATATAGGACTTAACCCAGAATCCAAGTGTGAGCAGCAACCTCAAGCATGAGGTCTCTTGTGTAGATATTTTATTTGTTCTTACTAATTATGAACTAACTAAGGTCCATCTGGTGGAGAATGTAAGATATAACCCTATGTTCATTTCTTTCAACTTGAAGTGTACCTAGTCGGAGTCATCACAACTTGGTAGAAAGTTGTGATTAACAGAAGGTCTCATGAATATGAATGACATATCTAAAATCTATTGTGACTACATGCATTTGTAAAACAATGCCTAAACCATTTACTATAGAAATGGAAAAGATCAAGTAGATATATGGATCCCACAAATCTCAAAAGCCCCTTGAGATATCTTTCTCATTGATATTTGGAATTTAGACCCTATTTGCAGTCACATCAAGCTCTACTTGAAACCTAGAAACAATATATCATATCTCCCGTTTAGCAAATTGAAAGTGACCCAAAAACATGCTCAGCTGCGTGGAAGAATTGCAGAGAGAAGCCATCTCTGTATACCTCTGGCAGAGCAAAGTATGAGATTTATTAATGGCCTGGGGTACTATCACTTTAAATATTAACGATTGAGCCGGTTTGTATTAATTGTAAGAATGGTATCCCAGTGAAAAGAATGAGTCCAAGCACACTTTCAATGATTATCCATGCACTGTTACAGACACCACATACTCGGCTTCTAAAGCGGTATCACCCTTTCGGTCGCTCAAAAGCATAATTCCTTATGCCAAATGATCAGAAGTACTAAGAATCAATTGAATATATACTAGTAATCGTTTCGATGTACAGCTAACATGTCATTGCTGACTGTCTCATGGTATTTCATACGTAGATATATCTACATAAACCTGCAGTTCGTATCAAGGGCTCAGGGAATTTGAACAGACTATTATAGACCCTTCAAGTCATGAATGGATTAAACGACCACTCTTGGATTTTTCTTATTGGAAAAATTATATTCAAGCTAAAGACGAAGGATAGAGATGTATTCGTTATACTCATTATTCTGTATGTCAGTTGATTTTTGAATAAACAATATTCTCAAGTTATCACATCCAGGTTTACCGAGAATATTAGTGATGATTGTAATACACATGCACCGGTATCCACGATATATAAAGTACGACTTTTAGGAAATATTTCTCCCTTCAATTACCGTATTTATTCAGTCCAACATGGTCTGTTTATATTAAGGATAACAAATCTAGCATTGCTTGATTATTTCATCTTGGTGCTCTGGTAGCGCTATTAGTAGCAGATTAAACTGTATAACTCGGCAGATCGTTCTGACTTTCACATTTAGTATATGGAGTTTAGTAAATGCCCCATATGATGAGATATTCCATTTTAAGGATAATAAAGCCTCCAGACTGATTTCTGGCTGATTTCTGAGTTACTGCTACTTCAATAGTTAAAGCCTGTCTTGCCTAAGGTTACACAAAATGGAAGCAATACGATTCTTATCTGTTCCAGTTAAGGAGCTATGCTATATTTGTTTTAAGCTCTCTGAGATCTCCAAATTCTTTTTCTATCGGTGTTTCTATTTCTACATGAGTGAGTGTGTAGTAAATCTCAAAGTAACTAATTGAGTTATTGTGGGAGTTTTCACCTTTCTTGGTTTAGAGAGACGTATCGAGTATATCCTATCTTTAATAGAGATGTGCTTAGGTTATTCTATGAAAGGACAGTATGACTAAACAAGGCCCATCAGTTGTTTCTCATATACTAGTTACATTTCATGAGTGCTTGTCCAAGAATTTTTTATGACTTTTGCGGATGCTGCAGTGCTGCTCCCTATGACCCTCGCTGACTTGTTAAATTACGAGCTATCAAGATACATATCTTAGCTGTCGGCGTGTAGATGAGCGTAGTATATATACAATCATACTCTCCCGTTTCTCTACTGGAGGTAGGCAGCATATTATAATTCATGTGCAGAGATACCAACTGA
Organism: Babjeviella inositovora NRRL Y-12698; assembly: GCF_001661335.1. Lineage (NCBI taxonomy): Eukaryota > Fungi > Ascomycota > Pichiomycetes > Serinales > Babjeviella > Babjeviella inositovora. The sequence continues at coordinate 464,430 of NW_017566846.1, read as the reverse complement.
AATGCAGTTTGTTATCTTATTACCCTCTATCTTGAACTATTTATCACAATCAATCTGATTCAAAGGACATTTTCCTCGCATCCTTCCAACCAACCCCCTCTATATATTCGCACTGTTCTCAAAAATGATACTTGAAAATTTTTCACAGGTGATCTCTCCATGTTAAAGTTCCGAAATAGATAAATAAGTTACAGAACTCGTAATCTAGCTCAGCCTAGTAAAATTATTTTGGCGGCGAATTACTCAAGGTAGTTAGATCTATAGCTCCCTGTTCTGACTATTTGTGGTTTATATTCCTTGCTTCAAATGTATCTGCATCACGATATTCGATACTTAGTTATGCAATTTTGACTAATGACGTCTGTTAATACCGTATATAGTATACCAGCTGTACGTCAGTGAAGTTATGATAAATACTACATTAAGCGGTATAGATTTTATTATTCTGGAGACTGATATCATAGTTGTTGGGCGAAGTTAAGCTTGAAAATTGTTAGAGAAACTGTATTTATCTTTTCTCTACCTGGACAATGCCCAATGCCTGGTCATGTTCAGTATTCCTTGAGAGAGTTTCGTTCAGTTACCATACTTGATTTAGAATTTTTACCCTAAGAAGGTCGATTCTATAACAGTATCTAGTATTCGCTGTATTTTATAATCATGTTTAATTATGCTGCTCTCGACGAAGCATAGTAATTCCTCCTATATGAATCGGTAGGTATAGGTTTGCTTCTGTATCTCTAGCTTCTGGTAAACTGTTGGATATTGCTATTTAGTAATTCGCTTGAGTATTTTGGTCTCAGGTGCGGAGCAGACACGGGCTATATAGAAACCTTGTGCTTGTCTTGCGTAGTCCAAATAAAAGATAAATCATTCTGAGCAAGAGTTTAGCTGGAATGGAAATGTACAATAGAATTTTTGACGTTATGGTATATGGACTCCTGCTAGATGCTTGGCGTTGACGGTAGAATATATATTGTTTACGGCGAGAAATTGATATATTTAGGAAAGGTTTTGTTTGGATACTGAAGTTCTCTTCAGTATTATCATATTGTTAGGTTAACTGGTGTGCAGTTTGTGTATGTGAATATCGTATCTAGACTTCCTGGTGGTTAGCATACTCCATTTATACCACTTCCTGAAGCGATAGGATATCTCTATGTACTATGACCATATGTCAGCTTCCCACGATGGCCGTTGTAAGGCGCTGGTTATTGGTATTGGCGACCTGGCTCTCTAGTAGAGCTCTTCTTTGGTTTTCCAGGAGTTGAATATTAACTCTAAGAGTATCGTATATACCCGTATTTGCTCTTCTCTTCTAAGACAATGTAGACTTTACGTAGTAGGCTCATTTAGCTGAGGCTGGATCTGTTTCGTTTTTTATGGTGACGCCGTCGCTCCTCTTGGGTGCGGTGTTTGTATTGGGGCCGATGCAATTTCGACTTTGAAGCTGGTTTGTATTTTGGATTTCTCGTGATGACACAGTACATCTTATTCAAGTATATTTCATAGACCCTTGTCTGGCTTCAATTCAAAGACGGAAAGAAATTAACTATCCTCGCTCGGTCTAACAATTATCCTTGTTGTCTTTTGTGGCGATATTTCTATATCAGAAACTTCAGATGTTTTATAAGGGTGGCTAGTTTTCCGCTTGTGATCTTGGGGTCATTTATCTTTTGGAGAGACGTTTTGTAGGGCCACGTATAGTCCTTAGTTAAAGGATTTACCTCCTTCTCTGTTGGGCCTGTAACAGCTATTCAAATACTAATCGTAGTTTCTCTCTTAAAATACATCTACAAAATATGTATTGTTCTCTGAAATACCCGGACTGCTTGAAGAATTTTGACTTTGCCCCCCTTTTTTTTCCTTTAGACCATACAACGTAAAAGTACGGTTGCGGTAGGATATCCTGAACACGCGCGTTGGTATTAAAAGAATTCATACCCAGTTTTTCTAATGCTTGTTTGATCTCCACCTATTCTGACATGCGCTTGAACGTGTATACAATCTCGTAAAATGTAGCACCTTTCGTGGCGTTTTCTCTCGTTTCTCCCGGTCTCTACCTTTTCACAAAGGTAGGTACCATTTTTGCATAGCTTTGTGGCGGAGTTTGGATATCAACTTGACAATACTGAAAAGCTTGGATTTACTGTTCCATCAAGTCTCTCCAATTTCCAGCATGTCAGAGTCAGGTGATTTTTACGGCTTGGACACTACGTGTTAGACCTTTCCCACTGCTATATTGTACGTATGGCTACGATGTTAACGTTAGTTTTCCTCAGGGTTCTTTACTTACCCCTTGATTCTCTAATTTCACTCCGTCCTCCATTTTACCCCGGATGCGAAAGAAGGTCCAACTGTGAAGATACTGTTTACGTCTCACCCTGTGCCGGTAGCTCTGTGGAACCAGGGTTAATTATTTGAATGTTACTTTCCTGTATAAAGTTTAGTTGCTTTAACTCCGTTAAATATCCTATCTATCTTTTTTCCAAATCTTCCATTTCGGTTCCACAAGGTTATGAATCGTCCCTTATCTGTGGGCTGTTGTTCTGATTGGCTTCATGGCCTTGCTCATGTGGATCACCAGTTCCGCTCTTACCCATAGCACGATTCCCGAAAAAACAAACCTTTCTTCAGTATATTGCAGTCTGGGGTTTACAGCGAGGGGGGAATCGCTAGAGTTCGCCCGGGCTGAGGGGTACGAGTACACAAGGCTGTTCTGGTTTCAGGCGACGGCTGGGGGTATCTGATGGTTAATCAGTATAAGGAACAGTTGTTTTGAATTCCATAGGAGTGGCTGCAAGTCATTGAGGCTGGTGTTGCCAGATTCCAACTCTGGTCGCTACAGCCAGCTGTCTTGGATTTTAGGAATAATTGAAAGTCCGATTACAACAAGTATGGATGTATGTATGAAAGGATAAGCTGTGGTATATCTAGTTGGTACCATTAACTGAGAATGTAGGTAAGAGATATACAAACAGAGGAGGGGCCGAGGACCAGGAGCGATATTGCTATGGTTAGATAGCAATATATGGAAGCGGCTTGAGGAAGATGGAATATCTAAATGCCGTACGATCGATAGTTGTATAGAATATCGTCAGGTTGGATATGTGATAATATATTCTGATAACTCTTACAGGCTCATATGACAACTTTAATACAACAAACGATGGAAGGAACCGGAAAGGGCAGACTCTCACCTTGCATTTGCTACTTGCATGTTCAAAGTGCTCTAGTCATGTCTTGGTTTCAAAACAGCCGTAAGTAGTTTACTTAATGGAGCTACCGGGAACAAGCGGTTTATTCAGATCCACCCCTGGCTCTTGTTGTGAATATACAACTATTGGTCATTCGTAAATAGAGGGGCCATGCGGCCCCACCCTTCCAAAAGCTTTGACGCAGGATGCGGGGATCGCTCCTGTAGCCTCCCCTGTCCATAAATGATGTGATGTCTTAGATTGCGCCCGCATATGGCCCTGTATCTACTATATTGGTGTTTGGGCCAGCCAAAGCCGGCACCATTAAAGCCCTATATAGACCGCAAACATTCATATCCCGTCCCCTCTTTGGTTCCTTGCATGTGACAAAGTTTATATAGGAGTTAATGGGATTATGCAGACTAAACGGCGCTGCAAAGTGTAATGTTTGTAATGTTAGGATATGGTGCCAAGAGCACAGGGTTTCTTGGTTGAGCTGGTTGGCATGTGCATACAGATTTTACAGTTTCGAGGGTATCCCCTATGTGCCGTGAAAGTTTCGAAACACTTTCTGTAGCATTTAACCCGTTTCGGTATCTCTATCGCAACTATAGACTAACTCCGGGGTATGCGTGAATGACCAGTCGCACTAGTTTTACGACCGTTGACTTTCACTTGCAAACATGAAGCTCACAGGCAATGACCCACTATAGGCCGAAAGTCACCCTGCCGCAGAATACGCTGGCCTTAAACCCACCGAACGTCGGTACCACCGAGACCCCAAGGAGGATATAAAACGTGCTTCTATTCTTCCTAAAGGCGATTCCAGGAAATTGAAAAGCACCGACACAAAACAAATTATACTCGAAATGAAATCAGTCTTGACCAACTTGGGGCTAGCCATTCACTTTTTGGCATTAGCGTCATCCATTCACGCTCTACTGGGGCCTCAAGTCCAATTGTCCAACAAAGCCATCATCACTGGTAACTATGAACTCCTTAATAACCTTGAATCCTACTTGGGTATTCCTTTTGCGGCTCCGCCAGTCGGGCCCTTGAGATTCAAACCGCCCCAACCATACACCGGGAGTTTGAACGGTTTCCAGGCCCTGGCCTACGGTCCATCGTGTCCTCAGATGAACCCAGCTGCTGGAGAGGCAGCTATCCTCGGTGCATTGCCAAATGATGTTTTGAGCTTGGTAATGCAAACCCCATTGTTCAACGCGATTCTTCCTCAATCCGAAGACTGTTTGACCCTCAACGTGTACAGGAAGAGGGGTCTCTCCTCTACCGCCAAGTTGCCGGTGATGTTCTGGATTTTCGGCGGTGGGTTCGAACTTGGTGGTACCAACTACTACTTACCGCAACAATTGATGGCGCAGGGGGCTCTCCAGGGCCAGGACTTTATCTATGTCTCTGTCAACTACAGAGTCGCTGCCTTTGGGTTCTTGGGAGGAAAGGAGATCAAGGCCGAAGGCAGTGGTAATCCTGGGTTATTGGACCAAAGGCTTGCCTTACAATGGGTTGCCGACAACATTGCTTCGTTCGGTGGTGACCCAAGTAAGGTTACCATCTTTGGTGAATCGGCTGGGTCCATTTCCGTGGCCCACCAGATGATTGCGAATAATGGTGATAACACCTACAAGGGAAAGCCATTGTTCAGGGCCGCCATCATGCAGTCTGGGTCTGTTCTTCCAACTCAGGACATTGATGCTGCGTATCCACAAAAGATCTTTGACGCTGTTGCCAATGCTGCTGGCTGCGGCACCGCCTCCGACAAGTTGGCGTGCTTAAGAAGCATTCCTTACGCCCAAATGCAAGCTGCGAGCAACTCTGTTCCTGGGATCTTTTCCTATGAGTCCTTGCAGTTATCCTACATGCCGAGACCGGATGGTGGCTTTATTCCCTACCAACAGATACAGATGGTTGCCGATGGCAAGTACGCAAGGGTTCCGTACATTATCGGTGATCAAAATGATGAAGGGACTCTTTTCTCATTCACCACCTTGAATGTGACCACCGATGCTGAAGTGAGAACGTATGTTGATAATGTGTTCCCCGGAATTTTATCCTCTCAGTTGGATCAATTCTTGACTTTATACCCGCAGGATGTCACCCAAGGCTCTCCTTTCGGATCTGGTCTCTTGAATGCGTTGACGCCACAAAATAAGAGACTCGCAGCTTTGCTTGGTGATGTGGTTTTCCAAGCCCCAAGAAGATTTATGTTAAACCACACTCCGGATGTTGCCAGGTACACCTTTAACTCCCAGCAGCTACAGGGTCTCCCACTTCTTGGCACTTTCCATGGCAATGACCTTATCTGGCAGTACTTTGTTCCTGGTTCTGGATCCTTGGTTTACCGAAACGCGTTTATTGCGTTTGCTAATACCTTGAACCCTAACAGTGGCGGCTTGTTTACCTTGACCAACTGGCCACAATATCAAAACACCAATGCCCTTGCCAACAACATGATGTATATCAATGCTGTGGGTCTTTCTACCGGAAAAGATAACTACAGACAGGCGGCCATAAGCTTCCTCAACAACAACTACCAAAATATTTTGGCTTAAACTGTTGTTGAGTATTATCTGACCAGTGCCATTGAAATATTTGCCTTTAGGTATATATATACGCGGATAGTAAGAACCAGTGCGTATATGTAGGATAGTTCTGATTCCGTCCATTTCATTATACAGCAAGGTTTAGGCATATAACGCTGGTAGTGAGTACCATTAAGAAATACTTTAGGTATGGTGTATAAACAGAAAAGTTATCAAAAGTGCTACTGTCATGGTCTGTGGTGCTAAACCCCTATGACGGAATGACATTTACCAAAACATGACCAGAGGAAGTTTTATCAGCACTGTCCTGGTTCGAGGTAATAGCTTTATATGGGTATCACCTTGTATAGCTTATGGCTTATGTTTATTATGTACCGCTGTAGTATCAGCCCGATGGGTCTTAATCTGTTGTTTGACCCTTCTTTTTTGTAAACCTCTCGCTCCAAAGGCTGTGGAGCTGTACTTTCTAGACCTTTTTACTCTACGCCGCCCGAGCTCAAGAAGTGCTTCACTAGCTCAGTTGGCAGAGCGTCAGTCTCATACTAGGGGTGACCCAAGTAGGATTAATCTGAAGGTCGAGAGTTCGACCCTCCCGTGGAGCAGCGCTTCTCTTGTTTTTGACCCCCCAAAACTCATCCGGAGCGAAGAAGAACTAAGTTGGCATCTGTTCTGGATTAAGAGTTTATTCTATACCTTTCCGAGGCTATGTGGTGGAAATTTACATAGCTAGGAAGATTTGATGGATGAGACCGTTTCCCCTTGCAGCTTCACCTAGCGAAGTTGAATCTACAACGTTATTTCATATAACCTAATTCTAGTGTAGTTTGCCGATTACTATCCCTCAGAGAGGCTATATTTTAAAAATATCAATTCTGCCCTGCTCTTCTTTAGCTACGAGGTATATATATATATTGAATTTATGAAAACATAACGTACGGATATATATATTGAACTATAACTACAAAATTTACAAATACGTATATATAGGTGTAGACGATTTAAACTGTAGAATTTATATCATAACTTATAATTTTACTAATCATATAACAACCACAAGTTTCTTGTCATATAGCAAATTTTAGACGTTATTATCAGCCTTTTCCCTCTGTCAATGTCTAGCTTGAGACTAATGTGTACAGGCTACCATATTAGTGTATCTCTCATATATACGCCAATACGTAGAATATATATAAGCCGCTGTTAACATTTACCCCTAAATAGTGCTTAAATACTTGCGCACGTGACTTCGGAATACGTGTTTGCTAGCCGTCGCGAAACCTGAGGAAAAATGGGTCGTGTATTTGTACCACGAGGGAGATGGGCTGAAATATATTTTCAGCCAATACGCGTAAACCCTTCATCTTCAACCTGAAGGATCACTACACGCACCACGCCATGGATTTTGAATCAGACACCCCAGCTAACCCGGCCTCTGTCCAGCTCCACCGTCTCAAGGCTCTCTACCAGACCTACTTGGACAAGTCCACTCCGTACATCTACCAGAGATGGACTGGGTTCGGGGTTTTGTTGTTGATGTTTGCGTTGAGAATCGTTTACGCCCAGGGCTGGTACATTATCTGCTACGCTTTGGCCATCTACTTGTTGAACCTCTTTTTGGCGTTTTTGACGCCAAAATTTGATCCGTCGTTGGAGCAGGAGATGCACAGGGAGTCCATGGAGGAAGGCATTACCAGCGAGCAGGAGACCAGTGAGGAGTTTAGACCGTTTATCAGAAGATTGCCTGAATTCAAGTTCTGGTTTGGTGCTACCAGGGCCACCCTGATCAGTTTGGTATTGACCATGTTCTCCATCACCGACGTGCCAGTGTTTTGGCCGATTTTGGTCTTGTACTTTGTCATTTTGTTCACCTTGACTATGAGAAAGCAGATCCAGCACATGATGAAGTACAGGTATTTGCCATTCGACTTGGGAAAGGCCAAGTACGGCTCCAAGTAGATACTCCATTTCGTTGTGTCTGGCCCTGGAAAACCCCCTTCCTCTCCACCTTTACCGACCAGGAAATTCCTTGACCAAGAGGAAATTGTACCAATATCTTGTATGTCTATATATATCGCTTATGTTTTGCGTGTATCAAGCCTCCAATGTAGATGGAAATAGCATTTAAAAGATCCAAGTACGCATAGTTTGCTTTAGTAAAGCCCGAGGGAGCGTATATATAGGCTATCAGGGTCTTCGCATATCTTCGTGTATGTATGACCAGGTGCCTTTAGTTAACCGTAACCCTGCATCCGCCATAAAAACTGTAGTGACTTTATCTAGGATATTCTATTTCTCCAACCATACCTAACAGATGGTTAGATAATTCAGTGTAGTTTTATAGAAGTCTCAAAGACGAGTGGGTTACAAAAAGAAATGGTCCCTAGCAGGATCGAACTGCTGATCCCCGCGTTATTAGCACGATGCCTTAACCAACTGGGCCAAGGGACCAAATTCCTGCTTAATGAAGATTTATCAAAGTTTAAGAGCGAAGGTTATGGAGGTTCCAGTCTTAGCATCTTGCTTTTAACGCTAACACCACCCCCTCCATGAGCAACAAAATTAATGCCCAATGGTTCGTGTTTGAAATCCTTGATTTCATAGAATATGACCTGAGACACTAAAATCGGGACTCTACAATATTTAACTATGCGGCGAGATCTGATTATCTGACTGCTCAGAGTCTGCTACCGTTATGGGATATCTTACCCACTTCATTGGATGGATAGGATTTCCATGCCCATCTCTCGGACCTGATGATCTCGCATATGTCCTTTATAATATTGGCGAAGATCAATTCATCATATTCTGATTGGCACACAAGCGTACCGGTATGTCACCGTCCAACAGTTAAAGGCCGTTACCGCCAGATATCACCATAATCTATGTGGTTTAGATACACAGTTAACGCACGGCTAATGCTGAGATATGATATAAACCCGGAGTACTAGGTGACTAAATGATACATTCCTTGAATTACCTCTTATTTCCAGTTGTTCAAGGTACAAATTTCACGCACTATTTCCAAAACTCTTCCAGGCTTATGCATCTAGATCACTGCCTAACGCAAATTTGTCCAGTAAATGATGCAGAATATACCTGACAGGAAGATGCAGCTCTACCCCGCAAATTGCCCATTCACAAACAATGAGCCTACCCGTATTGATTCCGTGTATTTTTTTGCTGATTCGCACCATCAATACCTTCTTGCCGTCCCCGAACTTGTGGGCTTCCAATCGCGCTGTAATAAAACAGTCGCGTTTTGCCAACCCATGCCGAAAATGTCGTGTTTTGACGATTCGTGCCTTCTCCTAATCACCCGAGACAAACAAGATCCAGACTTTCTACCTATAGCTTCACATTTATCCTTCTTCAACTTCCCACGGCCAGTTCTAACTTATTTCCAAGGTATGCGTCTGATTATCCAATACTCTACTTTGTGGTATACAAAGGGCTACCTGAAAACCACTGGGGGATATACACCCAAGTTTGATTCTCCTACACCATTGGCTATTGCTTCGGGCCTTAACTCCAAGCGATATCTAAAAGGTTAGCCTTGGGGTCTCTTGCCCGCAACTTGCTCAAAAAAGTGGCGCCAAAACCACTCTAATGAGTAATCAAGAGATTCAAACTTCAGATGAGCTTTCAGCCTTTTTTCTTGGCTCCTTCAGCTTTTCGCGATCCCCCACTAAAGCTTGTAAGCCACTCGGGCTATCTTGGTTCTTCGCAGCTTATCATTAGCCGTTTTTTTTCGCGCTCGCCGCGAAAAAGAAATTGAAAAATTCACACAAAAGAAAGAAAATTTCGGTATCGATCTCTTTATCTACGCCTCCCACATGCCTTTAAGCACCCCCAGCGCCAGACACCTTCTCCACGACCGGCTCTTTTACGGCCACCTGAACGTCATGTTGCACCACATCTCCACGTACCTTGGTCTTGGACACACGCACACGCGTGCCCACTCCACGGCGGCGGACGACGCGTCGCTTAGTTCCGCGCTGTCCTTCACAAGCACCAAAACAACCCATTCCACACCGCTGAAAAACACCCATTCGTTCCACCCGCGCCTCCGTGCGGTGATGTCGCAGTTAGATATGATTGCGCCGCGGTTTGTGCTCAACAAGGGCGACGTCGAGATCATCACCAGTCCGGTGGAGTTCTATGAGCGCCTCAAGCTCAAGATCGCGCACGCGGAAAAGCGCGTGTTTTTGTCCTCCTTGTACATCGGAAAGACGCAGCACGAGTTGGTGGCCACCATCACGGACGCTTTACGTGCGAAGCCCGAGCTCCGCGTGTACATCCTCACTGACGCGTTACGCGGAACCAGAGAAGCGCCGCAGCACAGCTCAGCGTCGCTCCTCTCACCGCTCACGGAGGAGTTTGGCAACCGTGTGGACATCCGCATGTACCATACGCCGCACTTGAACGGGGTCAAAAAGTCGCTCCTTCCTGTGCGCATCAACGAGGGCTGGGGCCTCCAGCACATGAAGATGTACGGGTTTGACGACGAGATCATCATGAGCGGCGCTAACTTGTCGTCTGATTACTTTACAGACAGACAGGATCGCTACTACCACTTCAAGTCGCAGACCTTGACCGACTACTACTTTTCCATCCAGCAGGCGGTCAGCTCGTTGTCCTACCGGATTTACGCTTCCGCCAGCGAAAGCAAGTTCCGTATGAGCTGGCCCACCTCCAACGCCTCCAGCGAGCCGCACTTGAATATGCAGCGCTTCTTGTCGGACGCGCTGTTGCTCCTTGAGCCGTTGCTCAAGCCGCGTAACTTGGCGCCGTTCGAGGACAAGGATGAGGGCAGCCCCACCACCGTCGTGTACCCGGTTTCGCAGTTCACCCCACTCTTGGTGCCCGACCACTCCACCGAAAAGCCCGCCGTGTTGCGCCTTCTTTCGTTGTTGGACTCGCCAAAGATCCAGTGGACCTTTACCGCAGGCTACTTCAACATGCACCCGGAAATTAAGAAGCGGTTGATCAACTCGCGCGCCATCGGGAACGTTATCACCGCCGCCCCCAAGGCTAACGGGTTCTACAAGTCCGGTGGTATCTCCTACTATCTCCCAGAAGCGTATCTTTTGTTGTCCAAAAAGTTCTTGGTCGACGTGCACGCTAACCAGAAGGAGGCGACCATCTCCCTCAACGAGTGGCAGCGTGGTATCGTCAACACGCCCAATGGCTGGTCCTATCACGCCAAGGGTTTGTGGATTTCGGTTCCAGACGAGACTAGGCCGTCTGTCACGATGATCGGGTCGTCCAACTACACCCGAAGGGCCTATTCGCTTGATTTGGAGAGCAACGCGATTGTGGTCACCAAGGACGAAGAGTTGAAGGCGCAGATGGCCAACGAGGTTGAGAACTTGATGCTGCACACGAAGCGTGTGACCCTTGAGGACTTTGAGAAGGACGAGGAGAGACAGATTAGCCAGTGGGTTCAGGTAGCGACCAAGTTGGTCGGGCGCAAGCTATAGGACGGCTAATTTCGGTTACGGTTTTTTATTTTTTATTGCATCAGCGCATAACATATCCTTTTGCTGTATATATAGTTTCAATAGACTTTCAGATTAGATGGAGTGAGGAGGGAACTCGATATAAGACAATTCCAGACATCTAAAAGACCCGGGTCTGGTTATTGAACCAGCTTTCGAATATCATTTTGAATATCATGTAGCTCGCCCTGCCATTCATTTCGTGTCATTTATCCGCACACCGTAGAAAGCCTCCATGGTTCGTCTGGGTGAACCACAAATCTCGTTTTCAACAGTTTGCCTGGCTAGCTCAATCGGTAGAGCGTGTGACTCTTAGTAGTACGCGATCACAAGGTTGCGGGTTCGACCCCCGCGTCGGGTTCTGTTTCTTTTTAAAAGATTAAAGCAAGTTATCTAGGGAATTGGAGGTCTGACGCGCCGATGGAGAGAGACCGAGAGAGATTGAGATGAAAAATCAGTCAAAAGAAGCGTGAAATTCAAGGTACGGAAGACCAAGGAAACGGCCTAGCGATTCATTCCTTCTTTCTCTGAAGGAAGCTGAGCTTGTAAATTGCGGGAGGCATCAGGGTCACACTTCCTTTTTAGCCTGGGGCCTTACTCTCGTTTCATTGGAGGTGCATGGGCCTGGACTCATCCACATCCTGTGACGGCTTTTGGACCCTTGACTGATAAACGTAAAAGGTAAGAGACGACTCTTACTTCAACCTTTCAAGATGCATACAAGACATGAAGGCCGTTTTTCCGCGTAGGACCATGGATCGCAAAGGGTGTACAACTACCAAACACATTGTATTGAATACTGTTGTCAGCTAGTTGGCCAGCATACTGACACGTGATTAAATTCCATCGAAGATTACTGGCAGCAGCATCGTTCATCATAAAAATACTCTCAGAGTTCTTATGATCTCTATCTTATATAAAATTTATTGTCAATACACGCATATTAATTATGGTCAAGGATTGGTCAATATCCTTACGTTTTGATAATCTTCCGAAATAGTGTAATGGCTAGCACAGGGCGCTCTCACCTCCCAGATCCGGGTTCGATTCCCGGTTTCGGAGCTTACTTTTTTCTGCTCCACTTCTAGAATCATTTGTGTTCCCATATAAATGGCACACAATATACTATACGTGTTATAAACCATCAGATGCTTTTGTTAAAAGTTAGATGAATGGTAAAAGCGTTATGCCTAGTGTGGAAGCGTCACCAAGCTGTAATACATGAACCTTGTCACAAAGATAATTTTTGACCATACAACGATATGAAAAAAAAAAAAAAAATGACACCACGTTGCCATGGGCAAGATAATACCATTAGACGGCTTATCTTAGGATCTACTTTTCCCGTTCCTTTCGTGTATCTGTCTATAACGCAACGGTCCGCATTTACCTAAGTAGATCCCACAGACGTTCCCCTGGCAGGTCAAACACACCAGCTACAAACCAAGCCATTTGAACTAAAATCTTTATTAAACTTTTTCTACGCAAGAGCCTCTACCGCATCAATCGCTGCGCGATACTCCTGTTGCTTCACACACAAGTCCAAAAACACCTTATACTTCGCGTCCAACAACCGACGATCAGGATCGTCGGCCGTGTTCGGTGCCACCACCTTCCCGGCCCCGCTCATCTTCTCCATCACCAGCCACAACGCGTCGCCACTCGCAGCTGCCAGTCTCTTGGCACCAAAGGAAAGACCCTCGTCTTCGAAGTCGTCTTCGGCCTCTGTCGTGCGGGTAAGCGGGAACGGGTATCCTACGCTTTGCGGGGCGAGGGAAGCGAGTGCAGTGGAGCTGGCGGTTGCGGAAGGCGCGGTGTACGGCGACTTTGCGACGTCGTGCGTGGCGGACACGCCCTTCAACTCTGTGCGCACACCCTGCGCCGCGACAGCCCCGAGCAACGCCGCGCCAAATACCACCGCCGCGTCGATGTACCGCGGTATGACAATTGGCAAGCCCGTGCAGTCTGCGAGCAAGCGCATGAGGAGCCCGTTGCGGCACTGGCCACCGGACATGTAGATGCGCGAAATGGCGTGGCCCGCAGCGGTCATCGCGGCAACAATCTGACGTGTCTGCTGCGCGATGAACTCGCACGCACCAAAGTACGTGAGCGCGAGGTCGTCGAGCGATACATCCATGGACTGACCAACAATGGCCGCGCGCATGCGTGCGTCCGCAACGGGCGAACGGTTGCCGTGATAGTCGCCATAGAAGAACAAGTGCTTCGCGAGCGCAACGACGGAGCGCGTACCGGTTGCCTTGGTCATGTCCTCGAGGCGGTTATTGAGGAAGTCGAACTTGGAGATATTGGAGATGTCCGCGGCGGTCGTGAGCTCCGCATACGCGGGGTGAGTCGCAAGCACGTGCGCGAGAAGCGCACCGGTGCACGACTGGCCGCCTTCCGCAAGCCAGAAGCCGGGCGCGATGACGTCGCGGTACGGGCCCCAGACGCCGGGGACAAAGAGGGGAGAGGCAGACATGGCAATGTGGCATGTCAGAGTGCCGGCGACGGCCGCGAGACGGCCACAGGATTGGGCAATTCCGCTAGTCGCGCCGTTCACGACGCTGCTCGTGTCATCGCTCGCCGCAACCGTTCCAATCCACCCAGCATACGCATCAATCACCCCCGAGCCAACCCGGCACCCTGGTGACAATCCAAGCTCGGCAGCGGCGGCCTCACTGAGCGTGCCAACCGTCTCACCCGCATGGAGGTACGTTCCGCCTAGCCCCGGGGAGCCACCAAGCTGCGCAAACCCGTTAGCCACAAGCTCGCCGAGACCAATCGCCTCGAGAAACTCCTGTGACCACCCATGCTTCGAGCCGTCTACACCCGGCGGCACAAACCCTTGCTTGCACACGGCGGAACAATAGGACCGCGCCTCGGACCCTGTCGCGCGGTGAGTGAGAAAGTCTGGGAGGTCGTAGAACTTCATCTGGGCAAACACGTTTGGTGCGACGTTAGCCTGGAGCCACATGATTTTGGGCATTTCCATCTCAATGGACATAGAGCCGCCTACGTACTTGAGACAGACGTCGCCCGTGGCGTTGATGGTGTCGGTTTCCTTGTGCGCGCGGTGGTCCATCCAGAGGATGACGTTCTGCGCGGCGTCGGAAAAGTCTGGGCCCACGGCCACCGGCATGTCGTCGTGGTCGATTGCCACAAGCGAGCATGTGGCATCGAAGCCGATACCATGGACGTAGACGGGATCCACGTTCGCCTGCACGACAGCCAGACGAACACAGAAGCAGATCGCATCCCAGATTTCGGTTGTGGACTGCGTGATGTGGTTCGCTCGGAGCTCATGGCGAGAGATGGGTTTCTCAGCAAGGCCGAGGATCGCACCTGCGGGGTCCACCACCGCTGCGCGCGCGGAGCCAGTGCCAACATCCACACCAACATAAAAGGGTCCCGTACCGGGGTTGCCAAGGGACAAGCCCGACGGATTAGTAGAGGACATTGGAAGAGAAATGGGATCTAGGTATTTGCTGATAATCCGGGACTTGTGGTTCTGAATTAAAAGCTGGGGCTGCTCGGATCTGGAGTAATATCTAAAGCATTGAAGGGGAGGGGCTCGCCCATTTATATATGCTGCATGTCAGAACGACTGCGTCTGGTGAAAAATATAGCTCGAGTGAATGTTCTCCCGAATGTACCTTGATAAGGCAACGCACAACCCCTCATTGATAAAAAGAAAAGAGATTGTTAGGTGTTATTTTTCGCGTATCTATATTTAGCTATGGCATTTAGAAAGAAGCTATTTGTGAGGTTAGACTTGTTCTGAGACCCCATCTTCCGAGTAGCCTATGTAATTATCAGAGGTATTACAGAACGTTCCACCGAAGGATAAGAGGTCTGTTATAAATCGATAAGAGTCTAAAAGTCTGATTTTCCTGTGGTAAAGCTGTGTTTATACCTTGTGTGTACTGTTCCCCGCTGTTAGGCTGTGCAACCTCGTCTAGATATCCTCATGCCTCGCTGGCCTAGTGCCTCGTCCCCTCATTCACCGAGGCATACATCAGGAGGTTCCCTTGCTCTCTTATATGCATATAGAAAGTGGTCCAAATAGACTACTGTTGCTAGATATACATCCTTTCCCAAACTTGTATCTATTCCAGAGCTTAGACCATCGTATTGGCTTTAAGACAGCTTCCCCTCTGATGAACCGTTCCGGCTGGCTGCGCACGTGATTTTTTCAGCCCGGAAAATCACGATTGCTCTACTAGCCATTGTCCTGCGGTTTGGGGTTGTGGCTTATACTATGATTAACAGCTGGAGAACCTTCTCGGGTGAAAGATACTAAGGCGCGGAAATCTCCCGAGTCATGATTCCGTGCTTTGAACCGTGGTATGCATTCTGGGGAAAGGTTGGAGCAAGCAGATTTCTGAGGATGAATTACTGTAAATTTCCAAATCTTTGTACATTTCCGTATCGTTATTACGCAAACCCGTCTCTTGTAGTTTAATTTATCCGAAAGCCTTTCAAGACTTTTTAAGCCACTATAAACAAGCTCTGACCATCAAGTTCTCCAGTATGATTAAGTTTCTGCCACCTCTGAGTCTTATATTTTTCTCGTTCTATTCTCTAAACTGACCGATCTTCATGGATCTTTGTTCCGCAGGACGGACGAGTCTGGATGCTATCTAGCGTTGCGGGCCTCGCAACGTTTCTGAAGATGTCACGGAGTCCAGACTCCGAGAGTCTCCAGTGTTTGTTCCACTGGACTCTGACAGTTGTGGGTCCCAGGTCCTAATCCTGGTCCATGCTTACTCCACGTAAATCGGCTCCTCCCGTTTTTTTTTGTTTTTGTTTTTTTAATTCTTTGGGGCCGGGTACTTTTCCACCAACTCCACCAAGAAATCGTACTGCTCGTTGGCCTCGATCGCACCTCTGACGTGGCTCGCGGTGACCCTTCTCTGGCCGTTCTTCTTGGCCTCGTCACAGCTGGCCAGCACCAAGCTTGCCATGAAGATCTCGAGCGCACGGCCAACCACCACCGGCGTGGCCTGCGCCACCTTCCCGATATCCTCGTCCGATTGCATCAACTTCTTGATTCTGGCAGCCGGGAAGTGTGTCTTGATGGACTCGTACGTCTTTGCGAGCGACGGAACGGCTTCTGGGGCAGCCTCAATCGGTTCTACCGCGGTATCATACGGTATCGGTGGGGCAGGGTTGAGAAGATCCGCCATCTGTGGCTGAAAGTAACGGTCAGACATTGGTACGGTGAAAAATCCTGTGTGCGTGTGCAAGCTAAAACACGTGCAGTCTCAATCGGAAAAAAAGGAAAACCAGAAAATCCTGGGAACTTGGTGCCTTTTAAATGCAAAACGCAAGACAGAAACCAGCCGCATGACATGCCGCTTTGGGAAATTTACCGTATTTGGTTGACGGCCGGGTAACGAGAACATTCAACAACACTGATAGGCAGACCTTGGCATCGCGCTGGAGATTTTAGAATATTGGTTTGACTTGGTTTTCTTTTGCTTGGGAGTCGATGGATTTGGTGTAAAAGTGGGACACCGAAAGATTTGAATGCACGGTAACATGTACGGGACTTTTGATTCTCGTGTTAGGCATGAGTCAAGTCTGATTTTGTCAGAGTTTTTAGGTGTGGAAAAGGGCTGGAAAATATTGTTTGGATTATGTCAAAAGGTATATATTCAGGGTGAAATAGCGGTAAACGGAATAAAATATATATTAAAATATATTAACGTTGCATTAAGTATTTATAGACAAAATTTAAGCTAGCTGGAATTTTTGAGATAAATACAGCATTTGGCAATATTCCATAATTTAATATATACGTATAAGTATATATGACTAGAGCTAACCAAAAGGCTTTTCTTGTTTACCCAAAGATTATCTGAATTAAAATGTTGATTTTTAACTCTACTTTGCCCTCCAAGTTAGACCAGCCAAATCTATCCTCACTTCCGAGCGACTTTAGCTCAGTCGGGAGAGCGTTAGACTGAAGATCTAAAGGTCCTGTGTTCGATCCACAGAAGTCGCATTTCTTTTTGGTATCTGGTTCGGCTTTAAGACTTTGGTTTGGACCGGCGGTCTGCAAGAGGGAACGTGTTTGTCGTAGCACCGGTGGTGTTTGACTATTTTAGAGATGAAGGCCAAAGGTTTTACCGCAAATATTAACGACATTGGAATTGCAATATTACTCTGAAGGAAAAATTAAACCTCCGATACCGGGAGTCGAACCCGGGTTTGCTCGGTGAAAGCGAACCGTGCTAGCCGTTACACTATATCGGAGCAGTCATGAAATCGTCAAACCATTCCTAGAACCTATCTAACCGGGCTAAGCCTAGAACCCCGAAGAAGTAACCCCCTCCAATGGTATCATACAACTGGATTTTTAGCAATCTGATCACTACGAGTAACCATAGCCCGCAATCTCGGGGCACGGGAGATCCCATAAGTTAGAGTCTGAGGTACAGTTCCCACGCTCGTCGGGATTGTGTTGACGTATCCTAACATTAGCACACCACGTACCTCCTTGATCTATTACAGGTGCTATCCGCCTCTGAGGTGAGAGGGTAGTACGTGTGATTATTATAATTCGTTGACGGTTATTAGAACCAGCTCCCTAGTACGAGTAAAGTTATGTGTCAATCCAAGAGGGTTGAACTGCCTGTGACCAGCGACCAATTCCTTATCGTAATTTTTCTGTGACTATCAAGCACGTGCAGCCATACTCATTCTCAAAGATCTCAAAGATCTCAAAGCGAGCGCCAGTGGTTTAGTGGTAAAATCCAACGTTGCCATCGTTGGGCCCCCGGTTCGATTCCGGGCTGGCGCATTTTTTTCGTTCACCTAAATACACAATATTTCGACCGAGTTTCAACTTATAAACGACTGGATTTTAGCCATGAGTCGGAGGCTATTGTACCAGAAATAGAAAGTTGAACCGCAGTCGTTGGTGGTACCTCAGTATGTCTGGGAACCTCCTAGGAAAGAGGCGAAAGATCCAAGCTGAAAAATTACCTAGAATTATTGGAGATTATAGAGAAGCCAGTTCTGAATTGAGACTAATTTTACTTTGAGAGACCAGCATCGGATGGCTATCTTTGGATATACGAGTATTTTCCTCTGCTATATGCCTTGAAAGATGAACCAGAAATATGTCGGTATACTATAGCCGTGGTTTATCTAGCATCAATAGTTGATTCAAGCTAATCTAGTCTCATTCAATCAGATAAAAGTATATATCCAGTCTGTTATTAACACATTATTGCTTACTACAAGCCAGCCAACCCGTCTCTCGTTAAATCCACATGGTAGACAGACATCATCTGTAGCTTCTTTAACCCACAGATAGAGAGTGCCAATGAATAAATTATAAACTGGCCATAAATAGAGCTGAGACCAAGCTTTTATGTTTTGAGCCCCCTGACTTTGCGCGTTTTACGTGTGCGCGTACGTGAGCGGAGACGCGTCACATTTTCGCCCACGTTTGCGGACGCGTCGCCGGAAAAAGGCCCCGTCAGTTATTCTATTTATCCCCTCCAAATACAAACCACCAACCCTTCTTTACCAAAACACACACCACCATGACTCAAGCAACGCCTAAGAAACCCACCAAGAAACCCACAGGCAGCGGAGCTAAGCTCAAGCAGCAATCGCTATTATCCTTCTTTGCCCCGTCGTCGTCCCCGAACAACTCGCCTACGGCAGATCCCAAAAACAAAAGCCAGGATATTCCATCGTCTCCATTAAAGGCAAGGGAAGACAAAGCTGACGGGAAAGTGAGTAGCACGGGTATAAATGGAGCTCCGGCCACAGACAGCACGGGGGCGGTTGGAGCTCCGGATGAGATCGAAATGAATGATGTAACCATGTTAGATTGCCCCCCAGACGCTGACTCTACAGATATTCCTTCCAGCCCTGCTCCGCCGGTTGCCGAATTCGCCAGATTATCGCGCCTCAATATTTCCTACGTTGAAAGCGATTCTGACGACGATGTCTCCCTCAGCAACGTCAAAAAGAGACGCGTAACTACATTTTCTGACGATGAAGACGAATTCAAGCCAACGGAAGAGCCGGTCTCCGAAGACGAGGTGGAGATGGCAGACCTCACCAAGGAGCTTGAGGGCAGCGATGCTGAAAGTGAAGATGAGATTTTGAGCAAGAAAAAGCCAAAGAGCTCCAATCTGTTGGAGTCCAAATTCAGCGCCAAGTCTTCGTACACGGCCAAGGTGGCGCCAAGGACAAAGGCTTTGCCCAAGGCTGCCAAAAAGAGCTTTACCAAGGAAAACGAAGAACGCTATTCTTGGCTCGTGGACGTCAGAGATGCAGAAAAACGCCCCGTCTCCGACCCAGACTACGACTCCCGCACGCTCTTTGTGCCTTCCTCCGCATGGGCAAAGTTCACCGCGTTTGAAAAGCAGTACTGGGAGATCAAATCGGTAATGTGGGACACGGTTGTCTTCTTCAAGAAGGGAAAGTTCTACGAGCTCTACGAGAACGACGCCCACATTGCTTCCACGCGCTTCGATCTCAAGATCGCGGGGGGCGGACGAGCCAACATGAAGCTTGCAGGGGTACCGGAGATGAGCTTCGACTACTGGGCAAAGCAGTTTATTGACGCGGGGTACAAGGTGGCCAAGGTTGACCAGAAGGAGAGCATGCTTGCCAAGGAGATGCGTGAGAAGAGCACGCTCCTGAAGGAAGACAAGGTGATCAAGCGTGAGCTCAAGTGCGTTTTGACCGGTGGAACGCTCACGGAGCTCGGGATGATCACGGATGACATGGCCATTTATTGCCTTGCCATCAGAGAGGAGACAGACGGCACCGAGAAGGTGTTTGGGCTCGCATGGGTAGATACCACAACACTGGAAGTGCGGATGTTGGAGTTCCGAGACGACCAAGAGTGTTCTCGCCTCGACACCCTCATCACCCAGCTCAGACCGAAGGAGATTGTGGTGGAAAAGGGCAACTTGTGCACGGCCGCGACACGGATTCTCAAGTTTAACCTGGCCTCTCAGCCCATCTGGAACCACTTGACCCCGAGGAAGGAGTTCTGGGACTACGAAACGACGTACGAGAACTTGGTCAGAGGGGGGTACTATCCGGCCAAGGACCTTGACGACTTGACGAGCTTCCCCCCGCTTCTAGTCTCGTGCCACCAGGAGTCGAGACTCGCTTTTGCCGCCTTCGGAGGCCTTCTCTCGTACCTATCCTCGCTTCAGCTTGACCGCGAGATCATGACGCTTGGGAACTTTAAGCCTTACGATGCTTCCGGCGCCGCGAATTCTACACTCATTCTCGACGGTATCACGTTGAACAACTTGGAAGTCTTTAACAACTCGTTCGACGGAGGCGATAAGGGGACGTTGTTCAAGCTTGTGAACCGCGGAATCACGGGCTTTGGCAAGCGGATGCTCAAGCAGTGGGTAATGGCGCCGCTTTTGCGCATTGACGACATCAACGGCCGCCTTGACACCGTGGAGTTTCTCCTTTCCAACGACGGAAACGAGTTCAGAAGCCACTTGGAGCAGGGCTTGACGGGGCTTCCGGACTTGGAGCGGCTTCTTGCGCGTATCCACTCGCGCAGCTTGCGCTTCCGTGACTTTGTAAAGGTGGTGGAGAGCTTTGAGCGGATCGTGCGCTTTTTCATCGAGCTTGCGGCTATCAAGGACTACGATGCCGTTCCGGGCGTGCTTGGGAAGCTCTTGGAGAAGATCCCGGAGGGCTTACCGCCAGCGGTGGAGTCCTGGACCGATGCCTTTGACCGTGTCGAGGCGCTCCAGGACGTGATTATCCCTCAGAGAGGTGTCGATTTGGAGTTTGATGCTTCCTTGGACACCATGAAGGGACTCGAGGACGAGTTGAACGTGGTGCTCAAGGAGTACCGCAGGGTGTATAAGTCCCAGGAAATTTGCTACCGCGATTCCGGGAAGGAGATCTACACGGTGGAAGTTCCCGTCAAGTGCGTGAAGCTGATTCCAAAGGACTGGCAGCAGATGGCCGCCACCAGCAAGGTCAAGCGGTATTGGTCGCCAGAGGTGAAGGAACTTGCGAGACGCCTCACCGAGCAAAGAGAATTGCACAAAGATATCAGCAACGGGATGAAGAGTCGGCTTTATGAACGGTTCACCGAGAACTACTCGGTCTTTCAGGAAACTCTCAAGTTGGTTGCCCAGCTCGACTGTCTCATTGCGCTTGCGCGGACGTCCGAGTCGCTCGGGTTCCCCGCTTGTCGTCCAGAGTTGGTTGACTCCTCCAAGGGTGAGCTCAGCTTTGTGGAGTTGAGACACCCGTGCTTCCTCACTCCCGGTGGGGCACTTTCATCTTCCGTGAAGGAGTTTATTCCGAACGATGTGGTATTAGGCGGTGATCACTCGGGTATTGGCTTGCTTACCGGTGCCAATGCCGCTGGTAAGTCGACGCTCTTGCGGATGACGTGTATTGCGGTGGTTTTGGCACAGGTTGGATGCTACGTGCCGTGTGAGAGCGCGCGGATGACGCCGGTAGACCGGATCATGACCCGTCTCGGGGCCAACGACAACCTTCTCCAGGGGAAATCCACGTTCTACGTGGAGCTTGCCGAGACCAAGAAGATCCTTGAGACCGCCACGCCGAAATCCTTGGTGATTTTGGACGAATTGGGCCGAGGCGGGTCTTCCTCCGATGGCTATGCCATTGCCGAGGCCGTCTTGTACCACCTTGCGACTCATATCCAGGCTATGGGCTTCTTTGCGACCCATTACGGGAACCTCGGACTCGCGTTTGCCTCGCATCCACAGGTGACACCTCTTCGGATGAAGATCTTGGTCGAGAGGGAGTCGCGGAACATTACCTTTTTGTACAAGTTGGAGCCGGGTGCCGCGGAGGGGTCCTTTGGGATGAACGTTGCTGCCATGTGCGGCATCGAAGAGAGCATTATCACCAAGGCCGAACAGGCGGCCGAGGAGCATGAGCACACCAGCAAGATGAAGCGCAGCCGCGAGTTGAGCCAGCAGAACGTGGTTCCGTTGGGCTTGCAGAGCGACTTTAGCTGGTTCCTCCGCGGGTTGCTGGCGTTACAAGGCGAGGTTGCCGTGTACCCAGAAGAGGTCCGATTGCGTGCTGTTAAGAACGTTTTGGACATGATTGAGAGAATTTAAGCCTGGACCTGTACTCTTACATTTAGTATATTTTGCTGTTTTTTTTTATATATTCAACCTTGCGGCAGGTTAATTGACCATTAGCGGGATCAATTGCGGGCGTGCTTATGATTTAAACCTTTGTAATTTAATTGGTTTACTGGATTCATTGTAGATATACAAAATCAACAGGACAGGCTGCTGACCTCAATAACGATTTTCTGTCATCTCTTTAGGTGACAGACTCGGCATGAATCCATTTAGGTGGGCCAAAAGCACGCCAAGTTAATGCGGATTCTCGCCGGAAAGAGCAGCTCCAGGCCGGGGCACCGGAGACGAGACCATCGAGGGAATTGGTATTGGGGCCGTTCTTGGAATCAACAGCGAGGCCGCCATTATGGGTATTTGCATTTGGTGAGAGTCGCTATACCGGGGTAGCATTCCTGGAGGCACATCTGGTGACAATACCGGGGGCATTTCCGCCATTCCTGGGGGTATCCCCGAAACCCCAACCATCGGAGGAGCAAAGTTCGGAGGACAACCAGGGGAAGGTTGGTTAAGGAAAGGGTACGGCACAAATCCCTGATACGGCATGATTGGGACATACCCGTGAGGGTTTCCAGGATAAGCACCGGGAAAACTAGGGGGGTACTGGAACTGGGCAGCCACCTGCGGAGAGACCACATAATGAACCTTGGATTCGACCTTTTGTTTCTTAGTCCTTGGCTTTGGGGTCTTCAGCGATGGAGTTGCATTTGGCTTTTCAGCCAAAGGTTCGGATGGATCCAACAAAGTTTCGAGCCCAACCATCTTTCGCTTTTTGTACGGGCGCTTTTCCTTTGGAGCCTCACCGCTCGCCTCCATCGCTAGCCGCTTCAACTCCGACTTTTTCACCTTCTTTGGTCCCAACCCCTTCTTGTACAAAAACCGCTTGTAACCCGGGTCGTTTGGCGTTTTCAGCGCCCAATTATCGGTGAAGCGCGCCACCTGGTCGGTCGACTGGTCGGGCAAGTAGCACCACACCAGGGAGTCAGACGGCTCCCTCTTCTCGTGGGCCAAATGAAAGACCTCTAATACCATGGTAGAACCGTTCCAGGGGAGAATTTGGAGCGAAAAGTTTGGGTCTTTGACCCCAGAGCAGATTAAATCCCCAGGAGGTGTCCCGTCAACGGCCAGAGGATCTACCTTTTCTTTCTTGACAATTTTTTTGCCAACCTTTTCCTTCTTTTCCCTTTCAGCCTTCCGCGGCCTTTCTGGAACTCCTGTAAAGTACTTATCATTACCCAACACACTTTCATAGACAATCTCTATGCCCTCGGTGAGCTTGGGGTACACAAGTACGTCCAACGTGCTCTCCGAGGCGTTGTTTTTCACCACCAAGCCGGAATGGTGGTTTCCCTGGAGCGTAAACTGGACGATGGAGTTCCGCGTGAGCAGCTGGCAGAACGTTTCCCCTATAAGCCGCTTCGCTTCTGGAAGCTTAGGCCGGTGAACCTTGCAGTAGTTGAGCCTCAGCTTCAACAAGTCAGTGCCACCCAGTGCTTTCATCTCAGTACACGTTTCGAGGTCGAGGAAGATACCGGCACCAATGGCACACGTCGCGTGATACGCTCGGGTACACTTGCTGTAGTCGCACTGGAAACAAACCCCGTGGGCGGCGCCCGAAAGGTGGCACACGAGGCACCGGAGGTTCTTCCGCGCTGGCGGAATCGCTGAGAAGTTGGTGACAATCTCCACCGGAGCAGAGGTAGAGCCAGTGGCTTCACACTTGCCAAGAGACGGGACAGCAGGAGTCTCCGAAGGTTGGTGTGTGACGGAAACACCAGCAAGCGTGGAATGGGGTTCACTGGGACTGTGCTTGATGCTGGTTGGGGTCAAGGGGCCTGTCACGTCCATAGCTGGCCCGTTCAAGCACTTAGCAACACCTTCATCTGGAGGCGTCTCACCATCCTCGACCTTAACCAGCAACCTTCGCTCGCCTTCGTTTGCAGTTTCATAACCTTCGTCATCAGAGAGGAGACGAGGATCGTTCGTGCAAGCATCAGAAATTTCTGGGTGTTTGACAACAAAAGCTGGGTCTGCGTCTCTACCAGCGTCTGTAGAAGCTATTCCGCCCAATCCAAGAAGACTGCTTGAAGTCAAAACTTCAGTCATAGCACCCGCCTTACATGCTTCTCCCAAAGCTTTCAAATCCTTGTCTTCTCTCACGTTTTTCATCATCACCTCGTTGCACAAGTACGCGCACACACGATGAACCTTGCCCTTTTTCCCCTCAACCTCCAACAACTCAAACACCCTGAGCTTGAGCAAACGCCGGGGGAGAATATTCGGACATAATAAGCACGCCTCACCCTTTGGCTTTAGCTTCACAACCTTCGGTTCCTTCAACTTTGGCTTTGGTATTTCAACTTCGCTCTCTTCTTCGCTGGAAATTTCCACGACATCCAGCTCCATTTCATACTTTTCATGATTGTACAAGCACTTGAGCTGCGTAACATTGATGCCGACGGAATCGTCGATACACTCGCACTTGGTGGTCTTTTCGGCCACCTCAAACCAGTAGTCCAAGGCAAAATTCACCGACTCTGCAAGATTGTACCCATAGTTGAACCCGCAATGGTAGCCATACGGGTACGTAATCATGAACTCGCCTTGGCGGTGCACAACCTTGTTCACTACTACACCATGCGCCTCAAGATACTTGGGCGCGACCAAAAACGTCTTGTGGCGTAAGAAGTCGTGACAGTGCCGGTACTCATCGGGGTAGAGATCCTTCATGATCTCGAAAAAATGGGCGCGAGATGACTGCGGGATGGCGTACCACTGCTTAGGGGCCCCTAGATGGATATAATTGATCGAGTAAAGGTCCTGGTCCTCCAAATGCCACGCAAAGGTTGCCTTCCAGAGGCCCGCGTAGAGGTATGCATCGTTCACCCCGGGAAGTTTCTCGTCCATGAGGTCGAGAATGTTCGGGAGGTTTGAGACGTTCCAGGAGGAGACTTTAGGGTTGAAAACAGATCCAAGGGTGTCCGCGCCATACATCGGTTCCGCGTAGTTGAGTGTCCGCCAGTAGGTTTTCTCAAGGGAGAGGCATCGTTCGGGGGTGTACTGGGAGATGTCGATATGAAAGTCACGAAGTGACAGCTTTGGGGGTTTGGCTATCTTTTGGGGCGCTTTAACAGCCTTTTGAGGTGCTTTAGGGTTCTTTTTAGGGGCTTTGGAATCAGCACTACTCAGATGATGATGATTCGAATGGGCCAGCTCGGTACCCGTCACGGAATTCGCCTCAGTACTCGCAATACTGACGCTCCGGGTACGGGAAGCAGAGGGGGCAGATGGTGTCGAATGATTCCGGGTTTTTGCCGAAGAGCCGGCGGAAACTGCGACAGAGTCGCTCGTTGTGCTTGCCCTTCTGGTTATCACGCGAGAGGCTGCCACGTTTGAGGTCGCTGGGTTTGGATTCGTTCCTTTCACACTTGCCTCACTTGTGCTGCCCGTTCGAGTCCCTCCTCTCTCCGCCGGGGGCTGGTAGTTTGCCTGCTCAGACAACCCCTTCCACTGGGCCAACGAGTACCCCCGCTGTCGTTCCACGTTCTGTTGTGCAAATACACCGTTTTGCACCATGTTGATCTGTTGAACAATCGGATTCCTGATTCGCACCGACTCGTACAACTCCTGGGTATACCCCAAGCTCTCTACCCACTCGTGCGGCGGAATCACCTTCACGACCCCCGACTCCATCCCAAACCGGTTGATCGACCGTTGGAAGTGGTAGAAGTCTTTGAACTCTGCGTAGGTCGGCGTAAAAACCGGCACGCCATCTTCATAGTGATCGGGCACGATGTCGAGTAGAGGTAGCCGCAGGTACTTGCTGTAATCGGCCATGGTTTGTATTCGTGTATTTTGTGGCTGGATTCACAATCCTTGGAGTTTGGGCCGTAAGAATACTACAGGCTAAGGATATCGTCTGTGGATATATCTCTCTGTGGATATATCTTTCTGTGTGTAGGATACCTGTTCACTCTTTTGGGGCTCGTCACGCTTTGATGTTTGTCATTTATTCGGTTAAGGTTTGCCGATCGTACTATGTGGCTAATTCGCGAGCGGCGTTTTCGGGAAATCCTAGGGAAAAACGACAAAATCGGAGGAGTGGCACGTGACGTTACAGAAAGCACGGTAATACGGGGTACGGTTTCTCTTGGTGGTTTTGGTACGAGATATTTCTAATTTTAGGGGGATAGCATTTTGCCTTATTGTTACGTTTATGGAGGAGCTGGCTAGTTTGTATTACCGCTGTCTAGTATACTGACTTTGAAGTGGTGGGGAGAGTTTCCTCTGCTAGAAGCCTTGGACGGCTACAAGCCCTTCGTCTACAGCCACCTGTGATTATGGTGGAGTTATCACTGAAATTATCCTTTTACGGTGGATCGTCCCCCTTTGTACTCAACTTGTGTGGAATTTATAATTGTTAGAGGATACAGTTAGAGTGTTTACAGCTGGCTGGAAGGTCCGGGGTTGATTGTGGCTGTGGAATAGCCGTGAAGGCGCAGCTTCTCTGGACGTGCAGCACTGGTGTGACCTAGTTTCTCAAACTCATGACGGAGAAAGATAAGCTGGGGGACTGAAACAACGTTAACTTAGCAAGTAAGCGCATACTCGTTTTAGTATTAGAAAAGGCTATGGGCTAAAACGTCAGAAAGAGCTACCTATTCCGTGTATTATGATCAGTTGCTCTTCTTACCTCCCTTGCCGCATGCGCATACGTCGCCAGCCTTACACGGCAGAGATTCGGACCTTGTTGCTTTGTGGCATTATCAAAACAAGGGAGTCCAACCGAAACTTGAACTAGCCAAAAAAAAAAAAAATCCTGATACCATTTGCTGGATATGTTTTTTTAAAACATCAAAATTGACGAAAAGGAAGACGCACTGCCCTGCCCGATCCCTGCGGTATGCGTCTACAGCCATGATTGACGGTCCTGCATGAAGCTCACCTTCAGCCTCGTCTATTAGGATTCACGGATATATAAGAACCCCCTGCCGCTGTTGAAGATTATATAGCTGAGTAGATTGACTTGTTATAAGTCTATAACCAACACCATGTCTAACTTTCCTCCTCCAGCCTATTTTTCAGAGGCTCAAGGCTCTGCCCAAGGTTCTTCCTCATCGGGCTACCAAAGACCCGCAGCTCCGCCTCCAGGTCACCGGGAGTCCTCTTTGCCAATTTCTGCAGAGCAGGAAAAAGGGGCTTTGAATGAAAAGTACCAGCAGCAGTCGTCCCAACAGAGTGCTCAGCCGCCACTTCAACAGAATTTGCTGCCACAACATCAACAAAATGCTAAGCAACCGTTCCAACGGAATGCCCAGCAACCACACCATGTCCAGCCCCAGTATTCGGACCACGATTACGAAAACCTTCTCCCTTCCATCATCCAGTCGCTTAATCGCTTACAGAACCCGGAGTTGTGGAAGGACTACGTCAAATTCACGCGCAAAATGTCCTCCTTCCGTAAGATGCTCGGCTCCAAGGCCACGTACACGGACCAGGATTTTGCCCAGATCTCGACGATGCTCATTCCCTCACGCAAGTCCCACAGTTTTTACACCTCGCGTGAACAAGTTCTCCAGGTTCTCCGCGAGAACAACGCTGTCGGAAAGCTCCAGGAGATTAAGCAGACCTTGCAAATCCCGTCTTCCTTCCCAATGGAAGAGGTGGCAGAGCTCTTGTTCTTTGACGTAGTGTTGTACGTGGACAATTCTGGCTCTATGGCGGACATTAAGCGCCAGACAGAGTTCAAGACTTTAATGTTGGATCTCATGAAGACGGTCAGCATCAAAGATGACGGGTTCTCGTTGCGCTTTATGAATAAAAATGACCAGATTCAGCAGGGGGTTTACCAAGACTTAGGCCTTTCATTCGACAATATCCGCTCCGAGCAGACCCTCAAGGATATCTTGAATAGCCCTCACGTGGGGTACTTTGGGGTCACCCCGCTTGCCAGCCAGCTCCACCAGAACGTGATCAAGCCTATGGTTTTATCGAAGATTCCAGCCAGGGGGCTCGCTAAGCCTGTGATGGTGGTTGTTCTCACTGATGGGATGCCCTATGGGGAGCTGCCACCATTCAGCGACAGAGACGGTATTGCCCAGATGGTCAAGCAGACGAGACGGGAATTGCTCAAGTATGGCTATCCCGCGGGCGCGGTGTTGTATCAGTTTGCCCAGGTGGGTGACGACAAGCCAGCAGCGGATTACTTGAACGGGTTGGACGATGATAGAGACATAGGGGACTTGATTGACGTGACAAATGTGTATGCGAAGGAGAAGTTGCAGATGAACAATGATGTGGCGGACCGCATGTTTTACTTGAAGAAGTTGGTCTTGGGACCTATCGACGAACAGTTTGACAAGGCAGATGAGAGGTAGTGGGAAAGGTGTATGTTTAATGTGCAAGTGGAGAACTTTTTTATTTGATAAGACAGCATAAAAATAGTAAATATATCAATATATATATAAATGTTCGTTGCTTTGGCGGGAGGTCTCGGTATTGTACTACACAGTCAAAAGGCTATATCATTGTACATGCTTTAACTTGGGACGCTACACTAAAGTATCGACCAAGAGCTCTTTGGTTGTGTACGGTACGAATAATCCATTCTAGTTTTGGATGTCAAGGGAGCTCCCAATTTAGCTATACCCGAGTAACAAGGTGATGCAGCAATGTTCGATCTAGCTAACCACCTCTACGGGAATACCAATAAAAACTCTAGGTTATTAGCTAGTACAAAATAGAGCCAGCCTTGGACTGTTCAGTCAAATCAAAAAAAATCGATGATGACACCCCGAACATGCACCTACACCATATGGGTGTCGCCAAAAGGATCTTCTTCGCTCTCGCTGTCGCCCTCCTCAACCCGCTGCGAGAGTGGTTTTCTCCTGGTTGGTGGTGGCGGCGGGGCGCGCTTGTTCCTAAGCACCTCCTCCATTTTGTCATCCAAGCTGGCCCTACTGTTATTCAAACTGATTCCGCTATTATCCAAGCTATTGTTTCCCAGACTCAAGCCGCTTCTGCCGTCACTGGCACTTCTCACACTCGTATTTCTTTCATCCTCACTTTCCGTCTCGTAGTACGAGTCGTCGTGTTTCTCTTTGCATGCGTCGCTGAAGCGCTGAAGCGTGGCAATCACGGAATCGTTAGCAGCAATCAATGAGCCGAGAAACTCCTCGCTATCCACCAACTGCAAATAGCGCAAGATCTTCCTTCTCAACTGACGGCAGATGTCGAACTCCGCATAGCACCGACGGTCGTCAATGGCAAGCGTCCCAGCGGGCAACTGGGTGATCAAATTTGCCAAGGCGGTGGAGTGCTGCGCCGTCTGCGCGAGCAATGTCTGAATCTTGGGTCTTTCCTTGAGGTAATCAATCTTTGGGATACGAAACTGCTTGTTGAGCTGCGCGTTTGTCTTTGGGGGGTCATTACCCAAGTGATTGCCCGAGTGATGCGAAAAACTGCTGCGGGAGCTGTTGCGGGAATTAGCACCGCTCTCTCTTAGGACGATATCTCCCTGGATAATATTCCCCTCGTCGTTAAAAACATTGTAGTTCTCATCTGGCCGGTCCCTCATGAAATCAGGCACCACCCGCCCTGAGTGGGTCACGTTGGTGTTGCGGTACCTCCGCAGCTTTGTCTTTTCTGGAACCAATTTGTAGAAATTAGAGACGCCTTCGTACCCCGAGACATCCTCGTAGACCCGCCATTCCGCGGCTAAACCGGCAATCTTCCGTCTGACCTTCCCCGGTCTTTGCATGTCGACATAGCACTGGCTCATACATGCGAGGAGCTTGTGGTCGTTGTATAACCCCCGCATAGCCTTTCCGCTACCGCCATTACCCACAAGAAGCTCGAGAACCACCAAGCTGCGAATCTGCTCCTTCACAGAGCCGTGCTTGAGGTTCTTGCGCACCGCACGCGCGGCTTCCGTTCCGCCAGACGTTGGCTGCGCGCGGATCGCGTCGAGAAGCGTCGGGAGCTGTGCCTCCGGTTCGTACTCATCATCGTGTGCGACGACGATCTGGTTGATGGTGGCGGTTACCGCGGTGTACGGGTGGTCAGTAAAAAGGCCCATAGAAAATGCAGATTTTAGATCGAGATTTAACGATACAAGATCGGGGAGTGCTTTAGATGGATTAGGTAAATGACAGGTGTTTGACGTAAGCAAGGAGGGTGCCCAGAGAAGGGGCACACAGAGAGTGATATGAGTAAGCCGCTGGCAAATGGTTGGGCAGCTGAATTCGGGGTAGGCCTTGCTTCTATACGACGATTCTGGTCGTACCGCGTGGGTTATATGAAGGAGTGAAACGGTGATTCTATCCACCTGGTAATTGACGAGGGAATGAAAACTATTTCACGATGGTGTTTTAAATGCAACTTGTGGTTTTGGAAACAGACTTTAGTAATAAAAAAAAGCCACGTTTAGAAGATGGGGTTGGGACTGAAGATAATGGTGGATTGCTAGACGAGGAACCCCTGAGCGCCTCAGGCGGAAATGACTCGGCGCTGGAGGGAACAGCACGCGCCGTGACTTCATTGTGCGGCTCGTTCAGGAGACCCAGCGGAGGAAGAGGGAAACACCGATGAGTTCAAGATTAATTGTGAATATATTGGAATAGGGCTGCTATTATATATTGGTACTGAAGCAATCTCTCTTTTTAAAATCTATCCTGGAATAACTGGTACAACCAGCCCTGGTAATTGGTGTGGTAAGATTCCTTGGCTGGCAGGAGCCCAGGGGCCAAAAACAAGCTTTCTACGGCAGGGCTGCGTATGGAATGACAAACCCACAAGGAACCATCAAGAATTTAGCCAATACTTAATTCGTGGTTTAGAAAATATGCTTTTGAATGGCCGATTCTCGCGTGTTTTAATATTTTGATTTGATTAAAATATCGTTCCCAGCGGCGTATAGTACAGATCTTAGATCTGGTGTATATTCTATATTGTCATTGGTATAAAATATATTCATTCTCAACGGCCTTCTAGGATAAAACGATAATAAAAGTGACCTGAGACAGTGGAGCCATCCACAAACCATTAAAAGTTTCTCGTCAGAAGTTTTTCGTCAAAAGTTGCAAATATGGTTTAAATAGAAGTTGTTGCCTTTAGTGTGGTTTGACAGGCCTTCATTTAGCATCAGAGCAAAAGCCGGAAAACGGCCTGGCAGTTGCTAGATAGCTATATACAAAGGAATTCAGTAACTAGGAGACCAAGCATGGGCCATCTCAAATGATGCTATAGCCACCGCTGAACTACCCTACGTCGGTGATTAGACAAGAGCACGGACGGTGCTTAGACCATCGAAAATAGCCAAAGCCGGTCTAAACCAGCAATTGACGCTACCGGTATTCAACAAGCTTGCATTTCCCATGCCATCCAGAAACCTCGACAACTATGTCATTAAGCAGGTGTTTCAGTTGAATCGCCGGATTTCTGGCTGGTTATCCAGGTGGCTCTTGTCTTGGCAGAGACACATAGCCAGACAAACAACCACCTCATCATCTCTTACACAAAACCGATCATTCCCTTCCCTGTTAAATTGCTATTATATTCACCACCATCTTCCTATTGTTACCCGTGCCAACATTTACTCAGCTCCGCTCATAACACCATTTCATACCTACGGTGACGCAAGCTCGTGGCACAAATCGTGGCGTCTCCGATATCGCCAGCCGCCACGTCACGTGAAAGCTCATCGCAATTTTCCGCTAATCACACGCCGGGAATTCGTCAGCAATATCAACACAAAACCACGTTCAAATTACCCCTTACCCATCCCCTCTCGCGCTTTTAATATTCTCCACCAACATGTCCGTTATCGAAATCACCTCTGAGAGCCACTTCGCCGAGGTCACCAAGACCGCGCCGCCAACCAAGCTCCTTGCGCTCTACTTCCACACCCCGTGGGCCGCCCCCTGTATCCAGATGAACACCGTATTCAACACGTTAGCGGAGGCGAACCCGAACGTGGGGTTTGTGGCGATTAACGCTGACGACCACCCAGACATTTCGGAGTTGTTTGACGTGACCGCTGTGCCGTACTTTGCGCTTATCAGAAACGGCACCATTGTCAAGGAGTTGTCGGGGGCCGACCCTAAGGAATTTGTCGCTGCCTTGAATGAGTCTAACAACGAGGGGACCACGGCTCCAGCCGCTGCTGCTCCAGCGACCGCCCCTGCCACTGAAAGCGAGGAGGAGTTGAACGAAAGACTCAAGAAATTGACGTCTGCTGCGCCGGTGATGCTTTTCATGAAGGGGACGCCAGCCGCGCCACAGTGTGGGTTCTCGCGCCAGTTGGTGGCGATTCTCCGCGAGCACCAGGTCAAGTTTGGCTTCTTTGATATTTTGAAGGATGATAGTGTGAGACAGGGCTTGAAGGCGTTCAGCGACTGGCCGACGTTCCCGCAGTTGTACGTGTCGGGCGAATTCCAGGGCGGATTGGATATTGTGAAGGAGAACTTAGAGGACGACCCGGAGTTTTTTGCGGCAGCAGTGTAAGTAACCAAGGGACCTACAGGTGGTATTCCGCTCCGAGTCCTTCTTTGTCCAGAAGTTCTGCCATGGCATCCGGAACGCCCTATGTAATTGTATAATAATGAAAATTTACCCAACTTGTCAACCATTTGTTGGAAACTCGGTGTGGGTAGCAAATTGAGGGACCAGAATATTTTGGAATAAAGTCCGTCGATATAGTGTGGAACCTCTTTCTGTTATTTATTTCAGGAGTTGGCCATTTATTTCGTAGTTTATCATTTGGGCCCGCATGATTCGAGGTGAATGGGAAATTACACAAACCCATCCTCTGTTTCAGCCAGGTCTACCAAGCTATCCAAAGCTAATTCACTTTGGCCTGGAAGCAAGATGTGACCCTGACAAGTCTCAATGGGTTACTGGTGGAGTGCTTATAAATGTTTCATTTCGGGAGCTTCTAAAATACAGTTACAGGTAGATCACCAGAGTCATGCTAATTCTTTACTTTAAAGGTCCAAACAATCTTGGCTTTATATACTCGCTCCAAAAAAAAAAAGATTCTTTACCCAAAAGTTCACAAACTATAAGCCCAGAGTCGATTATACCCAACTGCATATATTCGTGCCAAAAGTTTCATCAAAAATAACTATCGAGATCCGAATCACTGGACAAATCCCCAGTCACATCCCACACATCCACCTTACCCGGCGTTTTTGCTGGAGGTTCCGATAAGTGGAACTTGGGCACTTCACCCTCGGACACTTCATGCTTGTGTTCTTTCGAATCGCGCAACTGCGTGCCTGACTGGCTCAACAAGTACTCGAAGCCCTCATCCAACGAGTCATCAAAGTCTTCCTCGCTGTCGACAATGGGATCACTCATTTCCGATTCGCTGTACTCAACTGCCACATCGGTCCTTTCTGGGATCTCTTCCTCCATCGTGTCCCCGTACGGGAGCGTACTATCCAGAAGAATAGCCGTGAACCTCCCTCCTAGACGAGATTTATACCCCTGCACGGCATTTTTCAGCTTGTACCGCTTGGAATTGACAATCAAGGGCTCGTAGAAACCGGTGAGCATGTTCAAATCATCTACACTCACCGCTAATTTCCTTGTTTCTCGTTCCTTCATCAACTCCCGGCGCGTAGCATTGCGCTGCTTCATCACCTTAAAAAAGCGGCTGAACCTGAGTGTGTGTTCCCTCAGCGACAATACCTTGCTATTGACTCGTAGGCCTTCTCTGGTACCTCGAAGCGCCACATCCACAGCTTCCTCACTGGCGAGCGTGTCGGCGGCCGAAAGATGCTCGGCGACAAACGCAGCGTGCTGGAGGAGAATGCCGTCACCTGGAGCCCTCTCCTCATGGGCCAACACTGCCGCATAGTTTTCCAAAACGGAGAGAAGAAGCACTGAGGGCGAGTTGGATTTGTCTAGTACGTGCTTTACCGCGTAGTAATCGGGATGAAAGGACGTTTCGTACGGCGGGGGCGTCTCGTCGAGCACCTCTATCGCGGCAGAGTCGTATATCTTTCCGGTTTTAGTCTCAAGCAACGTTCGTAGGTTGTAGT
Organism: Babjeviella inositovora NRRL Y-12698; assembly: GCF_001661335.1. Classification (NCBI taxonomy): domain Eukaryota; kingdom Fungi; phylum Ascomycota; class Pichiomycetes; order Serinales; genus Babjeviella; species Babjeviella inositovora. The sequence goes on along the minus strand of NW_017566846.1, from coordinate 429,992 downwards.
TTTGCACCTCTTCGGTCTCTTTTCCCCCATTACTGGAACTCGTGCTGCCGTAGACAATCTTCCCAATGGCATGGAACAACCCTAGATGGTCTTCTCTCGTCAAGCTGATCAAATCGATCCCTGAATTCAGAGCAGAGTTGCCTTTGTTTGATGCCCAGAACTCCAAAGCGCTGATGGCCGAACGGATATCACCAAGCCCCGACTCCCCTAGCCTGCGAAGCACCTCTTCCGCCTCACTCCGCTTCACCACTAGTCCCCCCAGCGCGCTTTCGCTTTGGATAATCCGCTTCAAGGGCTTCAGCAAAATCGTCTTGGCGATTGGGTTGAACTTGATACGCACGCATTTCTGGTGGTTAAGGATCTGGGGCCCGAGAAGGGTCTCGGCCGTGAGGCTGGTGTCGATACTGAGAAAGTTCCGGCCCGGGGAGTCGCTCTCTGGAGGAAGCTCCGTTTCAGTGAGACAAAGCACCAACGGCGGAAGCTGTGCGGAGGTATGGAGCCATTCGGCCAAGCTCTGCACAAAGGCTGCTCTGGTAGGCTCATGATAGACGTTCGGGAGCTCTTCCACGAGGATCGGAAGCGTGGAGTACCGTGCTGCCTCGAGGAAAGAGCTGAAGTTACCCACATGGCTTGTTTCTTCAAGCTCGGGGTTTGTATACTCAATGTACCGGCTTTCCTCAGCGTTCAGCGCGAATGAGAGAAGTGTCTGGGGTCTCACCATGCTGTTGAGCAAGACCTTCACAAGTGTGCTCTTAGAAGAACCGCTGGGGCCCGTGAGCAAGAGAATTCGTCGGTTACTTTGGCGGTTAACCATTTGGGTAAGTACTTGCTCCACCACCTGGAGCTTCTTAGGATGAATAGCCACTTCGCTAACCAGTTTTGGAGCGTACTTTTCGACCCAGAGTTGGGAAATTACAGTTTTTGGCGAGCTTATCGATTGGGAAACCAGAAAACTGCATTGGGAGGTATCAATGTTTCTTTGGGACGGCGTGGGGGTGCGGAACTTCAAGGTTTTGGAGCTGATCGACGAGATGGACCGTTTTAGCACCGGCATCGCTTGGGGTCTCCGCTTCGCCGGGAGAATGTCCCCTTCCGAGTTATCTGAGACAAATTCAGAAGCGTCTCCATCTTCCTCATCAGAGTCCAAAGAAATCACCACCTTTTGTGAGCCTCGGCGGTTGGGTTTTATCTTGGGATCATGCCTGGGTTTAGTTCGGGTCTTTGGGGGCATCTAAGGGAGAATGGGCATATGAGCAGCCAAAAAAAGACAACCTAGACTGATATAAGGGCAGTACGCGGTAGGACAACCGTGTATGGTCCGTTTTTTGCCGCTGTTTTGGTGTATTCGGGTGTCAAAAAAACATATCAGATATTGCCAAATGCGGTAAGATCACGTGTAACTTATTACGCGCACGACCTAGATAATGAATGCGACCTCTCAAGGATATCCTCTGTGTCAAGCTTCAAAGGGTGGGAGTAATTTTCCCCGGCAAGGAATAAATGAAACCTTTAAACAAGAAATACTTGCTTGAGGGAGTAAGGGAATCGTGCGATTTTACAACCTTCAGGAAGAAACAAACAGAATGTTGGGGTGTTGCTTAAACTGTGGAGGCTTGATGTAGCGCCCAATCGAAGTATATGTATAAAGATTTCTTTTCGGATAATCGGATCATTCTGGCTGCGGTATTATTGCATCGAGGAGGAGTTTTGGTTTGAGCTGTGTATAGTTGTTTGTCTTAAAGGCGGCACACCAAAGGCAGCGTCCTAAGGAGCTCTAACGCAGCTACAGTATAAATCAAGACGGTAAGCTAGCAGAGACCCACCTCACAGCGTGCCTTTTTACTCCAAGCTATAGGTTCCAAACCCTTGATGGTGTTTGAGTATATTCTATTGATAAGAAGCTTTTTATGCTCGTATCCTTAGGTTACGTTATCGCGTACTCCGAATCCAGAGTGCATAAATATGCACCACAGTTTCCGCATGCTGGATGACGCAAGACGGTGACCCGCATATCTTCAGTAGCTCGGTTTACAACCACAGTACGAAACTGTGTAGCTTTTTTTTTCCCCCTAAAACTAATTTCTATGATGCCGTACTCTAAGGGTACACAATTAAAGCGATGTGAGCTTTTTTACATTACTAATCACCTTTTTCATTCGTGTATAAGTTGCCTTGTCATCTCCTGGTTGGCGCTAATTTTTCTTCAGACCAAGTCAGATTCACCATGACGGATACAGAGACGGTAAAAATTCCACGGGGCCAGGTGAGAAGAGTGGCCATTATTGGCGGCGGAGCTTCCGGCGCGGTGACCCTCGACGCATTTATCAAGGAACGGGCGTTTGACGAGATTCATTTGTTTGAGAGAAGATCGGTTGCGGGGGGCGTGTGGGTCTTGGATGAGCATATTGATCAGAAGCAAATAGTGGGCCGGGTTGCCCCCGGGGCCAAGCCAGAAGTGCTTGATCCACCGTTGCCTATCCCTGTGTTGCAAGAGGGCCAGTCCTTGGTGAAGACTCCCAGTTCACAGTTCAGATTCAGGGAAACCCCGTCATACGAGGGGATACGAACAAACATCCCCGAGGTGTTTATGACCTACTCCGACAGACCAAGGTGGAGTCATTTGGACCAACCAGAAGTGGACACCTTGACCACCAGAGACGTCGTGCAGAGCTACGTCGCTGACTATATTAACAAAAACGAAGGAGACAAAACCCACGAAATTTTCTACAACACCACCGTGGAAAAGCTCACCAAAAAAGGCTTAAAGTATGAACTCGATATCAGAACAGAGGTTCCAGGCTCAGACTTCGAGACGTGGAAAAAGTCCACTTACGACGCCGTGGTGGTTGCTACCGGTCATTATTCCATTCCGAAAATTCCTGACGTCCCGGGGTTGCAAAAGGTATACGAGCGGTTCCCCGAGAAGTTGGAGCATGCCAAGTTCTACCGCAACCTGGACAAGTACCACAACAAAAAGGTGTTGCTCATTGGTTCCAGGGCCTCTGGGGTTGACCTTGGCCACCAGATCTCCAAGGTGTCGTCCCAGGTGACGGTCTCTACCAGAAGCTTGGAGCGGTCTATTCTTCAACCCACCCCTAGTTCTTTGTTTCAAATCAAGCCAATCATTGAGCGCTATTCGGTGGTGGAAGACCGTATTACGGCTCACTTTTCTGACGGTACGGTACTTGAAGACCCGGATTACATCATCTACGGGACTGGCTACTACTTCTCTTATCCGTTTCTCAAACAACAATACCCCGATTTTGTGGCTCAGCCATCGAATGAATACCTTCCGTTCTCTTTCCAGCACACCTTCTACGTTCACGATCCGCTCATCGCTACGGTTGGAGTTCCAATCGATTCCATCAGCTTTCGTGCGTTCGAATACCAGGCTGTTCTTATTTCCCGCTTCTACTCTGGGAAGGCGGAATTACCTTCCTTGCAAGACCAATTGAGGTGGTGTCTGGCGCGCGTCATAAAGGTTTCTGGTGAGAGACCGGACAGTATCGAGAGAGGGGTCCATACCATTGGAATCGTAGAGGCAGTTAGTTATAGGGACGAGTTGACGGCTTTGGGTGGAGGTGTTTCACCCATCGGCAGCGGGAAAGCATTCCCAGTGTTTGGGGAGGCCGAAACCACCGAGATTATCAAGTTTGTACTACTGAAGGGGAAGGAGGTTCCGGAGGAGATTCAGCAAAGGGCTAAGAGCTTTGCTCCTGTGCCTGTGAATGTTTCCATTTCCGTATGAGCTGGCTCATATCGGATAACCCTTCACCGCCAAGATGTCTGCACGAAATGTTTACCGCGGGATTAGTAACTAGATTTAGTAATAAAGGTTTAAGACCCATATAAAGTGCTGTTCACCAAAGGCGGCCCGTTTGCAAGTGGTACAGATTTAAACAGATCCGACAAGCAGTACATCGATTAACTCTAACGCGGCGCCCAGACGGGCCAATTATGTTTAAAAGTGAAAGATATGGTCTATACCAAACGATAACCACAAGCTGTAATACATTGAGATCTCAGTGTTGAATGGCTCAGATACGCGTTCATTGATCTCGGATTTGTGGTCAGTAGGCACGATAGAACGTGTGGGGTCGAACTCAGCCCGTAAAGCATGATCGCGTATATCCAAGCACTAGTCTATAACTATTCGCCAGTTGTATGATCCCTAGGCTCTGGGTGCCGCCCTTCACTCCCCTAGCTTTGCGACCGCGCTAGTTTTACGTCCTGCCACCCACAACTTCTTCAATGTGACGTCCACTTCTGTGCGTGCTATGAGAGCCCATCACGCCGCACCACACGGTTTGCGCACGCCTGTAAAAAATGCTCACGCATATTTATATCAATGGCGGTTTTGCCATCTCTTCTCTCTCCCCACCCCATTGCACCATGAGCTTCAACGACCAATACAAGTACGATGCGATGGCCAACAAGGTTGTACAGGCTGACAAGTCGCTTGTGCATCGCGGTGGACAGGAGCCCCAGTCGCTAGCGGGCAAGATTTCGCTTCGAGACATGGGAAGCGCCAAAAGCGAGATACAGCCGGAAAAACGGCCAGAAGTGGCCAAGCCGGCCAGAACAGAGTTCAATTACGGAAATAACACACTATACGCCACGCTGCTCCAGCAGCTTGTGTACTACCCCACCACGCAGGATGCCCAGCTCATCTTCCAGCTCTTAACTACATGGTGTGTAAAGTATCTCCCGGACTCGCTCAACTCCGACGCGATCATCTCTGTTGCAGATGACGTTTTAGCGATTGCAAAACAGAAGGTGAGCAATCACGAGAAGCAACGTCAGTGCACAGAGCTCTTGGGGCCCGTCTCCGACGCGGATTTCCACGAGTTGCTCAGCTTGTGCGATAGAATCGTTGATTATGAAAAGGTGGTGAGCGAGAGACAGAGTGATGAGACTGAAATGGCCATTGTCTTTGAGGACGAAGAGGAAGAGGATCCAGTGGATGTTGAAGACGTGGAGACTGGAGACGCGGAGGCCGGAGACGTGGAGACTGGAGACGTGGAGATTGGAGACGTGGAAGCTTTGGGAGAGAATGCTTCCCATTTGGTGATTGGAACGTCAAAGGTGGCCAGCAACTCTCCCAAAACCTTTGCCGCTCCTGACTACGACTTGTTCTACGTCTCGCGAAAGCTCTCTGCGTTCTTCCCCGACGCGTACCGCGTCCAGGAACTTTCAACAAAGATTATGACCATGTTAGGCGATCTCTCCCTCGACGACCGCCTGCTTGAGAACGAGTTGATGGAAGTGTTTGACTTTGAAAACAGCTTGTTCCCGCTCGTCGAGGACCTCATCTTGAATAGACGGCGCATTGTGTTTGCCATCAAGCTCAGTGAAACCGATAATAAAGCGGCGGTATTTGCCGAAATGCGGGCCTTGGACTTGGATCTGCTCGTAGAAGAGTTTCAGAACCAGCCCAAGAGACGGAAGCTCGAGTCAGTTCCAGAAAAGCCCGCTCCAGAGACGCTCACCCGTAAACCCAAGATTGTCGACCTCGACGCTCTATCTTTTGACCAGAACCACGTCACGGCCAAGATTACGCTCCCGGAGGGTTCCTTCAAGCGCAGCACCAAGCTCTACGAGGAAATCCACGTGCCGCCACCCGCCAAGCCCGAGCGGCTGGAGTCGGAGCAGCTTGTGGCCATCCTGTCGATGCCGGAGTGGTGCCAGAGCGTGTTTCCGGCCAGCGAAACATCGTCGCTCAATCGAATCCAATCACAGGTCTACCCTACCGTCTTCCACACCACCGAAAACATCCTCTTGTGCGCGCCTACCGGTGCGGGTAAGACCAACGTCGCGATGCTTGCGGCGCTTCAGACAATCGACGGCTTCCGCAACCCCCAGACCAACGACATCGACCCGGGCTTCAAGATCGTGTACATCGCGCCGTTGAAGGCGTTAGTTGCGGAGCAAGTCCGCGAGTTTAAGCGTCGCTTGGGCGTTGCGCCGTACAACCTCCGTGTGGGCGAGCTCACCGGTGACTCCGTCATGACAAAGCAGCAGATTACCGATACACAGATCATCGTCACGACACCGGAGAAGTGGGATGTGATCACCCGCAAGAGCAATGACACGTCGTACACGAACCTCGTGCGCCTCGTAATCGTCGATGAGATTCACTTGTTGCACGACGAAAGAGGGCCGGTGTTGGAAGCTATTATCGCGCGTATCCATCGCAGCGCCGCTCCCGTGCGTTTGATTGGTTTATCGGCCACGTTGCCGAACTACAAGGACGTGGCGACATTCATGAGGGTCAAACCCCAAGGTGTGTTCTACTTCGACGCCAGCTACAGACCATGTCCGTTGGCGCAGCAGTTCCTCGGCATCACCGAGAAGAAGGCACTCAAGAAGCTCAACGCTATGAACGAGGCTACCTACGATAAGGTGCTCGAGGCCGCGGGCAAGCACCAGATGATCATCTTCGTGCACTCGCGGAAGGACACCCACCAGACGGCCAAGTGGATCCGCGACAAGCTTCTCGCGGAAGACAAACTCAACCTTTTCTTGAAGTCGGACCTTGGGTCGCGCGAGATTCTTAAACAAGAGGCGGAGGGCCCCAAGCTCAAGGATACCAAGCTCAAAGACTTGTTGCCCACCGGGTTCGGGATCCACCACGCGGGGCTTACCCGCGAGGAGCGGTCCACGGTCGAAGACTTGTTTGCTGAGGGCTACATCAATGTGTTGGTGTCTACTGCCACGTTAGCGTGGGGTGTGAACTTGCCGGCCCACACGGTGATCATCAAGGGCACGGAGGTTTACTCGCCGGAAAAAGGGGGCTGGACGCAGTTGTCGCCCCAAGACATATTGCAGATGCTCGGGAGAGCCGGGAGACCTCGCTACGATACTCATGGTGAGGGGATCATTATCACCACCCAGGACGATATCCAGTACTACCTCGCGGTGCTCAACCAGCAGCTTCCGATCGAGTCGCAGATGATGCGTAAGCTTGCCGATAGCTTGAACGCCGAAGTAGTGCTTGGTACAGTGACGTGTTTGGAGGATGCAGTCGAGTGGCTCGGATCCACATACTTGTATGTGCGGATGCTCCGTTCCCCGGAGAGGTACCGTGTGGGGGAAGAGTATAAGGGGGATAGAGATTTGGTGTGGAAGCGCCAGGATCTTGCTCACACCGCTCTTGCAATGTTGGCTAAGAATAAGCTTGTGGTGTACGAGGAAGAAGCCGGGACGGCCACCAGTACCTCTGGCGTCCGCTCCGTCGTACCCACCGACTTGGGCCGTATCGCGTCCCACTACTACATCAACCATGACTCCATCCACGCCTACAACCTCCTGCTCAAGCCCTACCTCACGGAAATGGAGCTCCTCCGCATTTTCAGCAGTTCTGTGGAGTTTAAATTCATCCCGCTCCGCCAGGAGGAGAAGCTCGAGGTTACCAAGCTCTTGGAAAGGTGCCCCATTCCCGTGAAGGAGTCCTCCGCCGACCCGCTCGCCAAGGTGAATGTCTTGCTCCAGGCGTACATCTCGCGGCTTAAGCTCGAGGGGTTTGCTCTCATGGCAGATATGATCTACATCACACAATCGGCAGGTCGTATTTTGCGCGCCCTTTATGAGATTTGCTTGCGCAAGGGCTGGGCGGCGCTCACCAAAACGGTGCTCAACCTCTGCAAGATGGTGGAGAAGCGCATGTGGTTGACCAACTCGCCGTTGCGCCAGTTTCCAGACTGCCCCACCGAGATTATCAAGAAAATGGAGAGCTCCCAGATGCCATGGAGCCACTACATGGCACTCACCGATGCAGCCGAGATGTCCCAGGCCATCCGTTCGGAGAAACAGGGTCGTGCGGCGTTGCAGTTAACCCGCCAGTACCCGAAGGTTGCGATAGAGTACAGCCTCCAGCCCGTCACCCCTACGTTGGTGCGGGTGCTGCTTGCAATCACCCCCGACTGGGAGTGGAGCAGTGTCCACGGCAACTGCGAGAGCTTCCTCGTGTTTGTGGAGGACGGCAACGGCGAAAGAGTGCTATATAGCGACACCTTGCTCGTGTACCGTGACTACATCGGTCAGGAACATGTGGTCGAGTTCACCGTCGCGTTGTCGGAGCCGCTCCAGCCGAATTACTTTGCGTCCGTTATCAGCGAGCGCTGGCTCAACTGCGAGTACAAGCTTCCGATCATTTTGGCGAAACTAAAGCTTCCAAAGAAGTTCCCCGCCTTCACCGAGCTCTTGGACTTGCAGCCGACGCCGGTATCTGACCTCCACGAAGAGTTTGCGCTGATGGACTTTGAGTTCTTTAACAAGTTCCAGACCCAGACGTTCCCTGCGCTCTACAACTCGGCCGAGAGTGTGTTTATCGGTGCACCTAAGGGCTCTGGAAAGACGGTCTGTGCGGAGTTGGCGATCTTCCAGCACTGGAAGCGGAACGGTGGGCGCATCGTCTACATCTGTCCAACCCAGCACAAAATTGACACCCTCACCAAACAGTGGACAAAACGGTTTGCCGCCGTGGCTGGTGGGAAGGAAATTGCCAAGCTCACGGGCGAGTTGGCCGTTGATATCAAGCTCGTCAACGCATCCCATTTGGTGCTCGCGACGCCAGAGCAATTTGACTTGGTGTCCAGACGATGGAAGCAGAGAAAGTCCGTGCAGGCCATTGAGTTGTTTGTCGTGGACGATGCCCATATGGTGGGCGATGGGTTCCGCGGGCCGGTCTACGAGCTGATCATTTCCCGGATGCGGTTCATCTCCGCGCAGATCGAAAACTCTCTCAGGATCGTTGCTCTTTCGACCTCTTTGTCCAACGGGCGTGACTTTGGCGAGTGGATCGGGTGTACCAAGCAGAATATTTTCAACTTCAACTCTAAGGACCGGTTCCACCCCGTAGAGATCCGTCTCCAGGCGTCCAGTATCTCCCACCACCCGTCCCTTCTTCTTTCCCTCATCAAGCCCACCTTTGAAACCATCCAGGCCAATAACGAGGAAAACACCCTTGTATTTGTGCCTACAAGAAAGCTTTGTGTAGAGGTATCGGTGGAGTTGTTGAAGCTTGCTGAGGGGTCACTTCTCAGGTGTGACGAGTTGGAGATCGAGCCGTACTTGAAGCGTATTCAAGACTCTACGCTTAGGGAATCCTTGTCCCACGGTGTGGGCTTTCTCTACCAGGATATGGCTCCGGGCGATCGCATTCTCGTCGAAAAGTTGTACGCGGCCGGCGCCGTGAGCGTGCTTCTTGCCTCCCGCGAGATGTGTTTTACGGCGCCGACAGCGGCTTCCGTGGTGGTGCTCACCACGCAGTACTACGAGGGTAAGGAGCACCGCTATATCGATTACTCTATCAACGAGCTTCTTGAGATGGTGGGATGTTCTCAGGGTTCTGCCCAGGGTAGTCTCCCTGGCTACGTAACTATCTTCTCGCACACCTCGAAAAAGGATTACTACGTGAAGTTCCTCCACGAAGCCCTTCCGATAGAGAGCTTCATGCCGCTTTATCTCCCCGACGCACTCGTCAACGAGATAAGCACCCGCATTATCCAGTCCCGCCAGGACTGTATCGATTGGTTGACCTTCACGTACTTTTACCGCCGCTTGCAGATGAATCCCAGCTTCTACGACGTCAAGGACTCTTCCCACTTGGGGTTGTCCGAGCACTTGTCTGAACTCATCGAAAGCGTGTTGGCCGAGTTGGTTGAGGCCAACTTAGTGGAGGTTAATGCCCAGGAAGAGGAGGAAGAGGAAGAGGAGATCACTCCCTTGAACGGGTCGATGATTGCTGCCTACTACAACATCTCTTTTGTGACAATGCAGACATTTGCGCTTTCACTTTCTGCAAAGTCTAAGATGAAGAGTATTATGGAGATTGTGACGGCGGCGGCGGAGTTTGAGATGTTGCCGATCAGATCTCATGAGTCCGACATTCTTCACCGCATCCACAACCGTTTGCCGGTAAAACACTCATCTCTGAGAGAGGACAGCTCCAAGCTCATTTACCAGTCCTCCTCAGTTAAGGCGTTTATCTTGTTGCAGGCTCACTTTCTCCGTATGAACTTGCCTCCTGACCTTGTTTCGGACCAGAAGTTTGTTCTCCAGCGCGTGTTGCAGTTGTTGTACGCTGCGGTGGACATTCTCTCGGGTGAGGGCTTCCTCAACGCAATGAACGCCATCGATTTGTGCCAGATGGTGGTTCAGGCGATCTGGGACACCACCCAGCCGTTACTCCAGGTGCCGTTTTTCACCGACAGTGTGCTCGCCAAGTGCAAGACCGCCGAGGTGGAGACCGTGTATGATATCATGGCGTTGGAAGATGACGAACGTGACTCTATCATGGCTGGGCTCACTCCCCGCGAGGTCAACAAGGTTGCGGAGTTTGTCAACGCCTATCCGAACATTGAAGTGACATGTGAGATGGGCGAGATAATTTCCGATGAGCCGTGTGACGTTGTGGTCACCTTGTCCAAAGACGAGGAAGAAGAAGAAGATGATGATGATGACGTGGTTGTGGCTCCGTTCTATCCGTCTGCCAAGCGTGCACAGTGGTGGGTTATCATTGGGGATGCGGCGACCAAGCAGTTATATGCTATTAAGAAGACGAACATTAGTGGTGCCGTGACCAAGGTCAAGTTGCAGGTCAGTGTACCAACAGCAGGGAAGCAAGAGTTGTCTGTCTGGGCTATGTGTGATTCGTATATTGATGCTGATAAAGAGATTGCTTTGGCCTTGGACGTCCAGGAAGCGAGAGAGGAAGCCACAGAAGATGAGATGGAGTAAATCCGCATTTATACCTATGATGTTATTTCAAGTCATTTTTACCTTAAGGGTTGTAGGATACACTTCGTGACCATAGCTAGTCAACCGAAGGATTCATAAAAAAATTGAGTTGAAAGCCCTGGCCATTTCTCTTGACAATCAAATAAATTATTAAAACAGTCACCCCCCACTCAGATTATATCCTTCCGTAGATTAAAAATTATTATTAGTTTGGTTTTTTATACAATCGTGCATCAGACTAGTATCTGAACTCCTTGGCGAACCCACCCTTTTCAAAGGACCAGGTGTCGTCGGAGATTCTCCCTCTCAACTCTGGGATTTCGGAGCCTGGCACGTAGACATCTTCGAACAAGATATTCATCTTGGCCTCAGGTGGTGGAGAGGCCTCAGCTTCGGCAACCTGCTCGTCGACGTACTTTCTGGCCTTCTTGTCGTAAACCTTGATTTCGTCCTCAGAAGCGATGCCCAAGTCCAACAAACGCGCCTTCAAACCGGCAATTGGATCGTTCTTGGAACGCATGTGCTGGATCTCTTCTCTGGTTCTGTAGGTGGTACCTGGGTCAGACATGGAGTGACCACCGTATCTGTAAGTTTCGTACTCAATGACCAACGGACCCTTACCGGAAATGGCCCAGTCCTTGGCGAACTTGGAACCCTGGTAACAAGCCAAGATGTCCATACCGTTGATCTTCAAACCTGGAATGTACTGACCACGCTTGTAGTAGTCAGTCAAGGCGGAGGAACGGGCCGCAGAGGTACCCATACCATATCTGTTGTTCTCACAACAGAAGATGGCTGGCAAGTTCCACAACTTGGCCATGTTGTAGGCCTCAAAGACCTGGCCCTGGTTAGAGGCACCGTCACCGTAGAGGGCAAAGGTGCAGTTTGGCTCGTTGTTGTACTTGTGAGCAAAGGCAAGACCGGCACCCAATGGGACCTGGGCACCCACAATACCGTTACCACCGTAGAAACCAGTGGTGAACATGTGCATCGAGCCACCCTTACCGTAGGAGACACCGCATCTGCGGCCCAAAAGCTCACCAAGAACCTCCTTGACTGGAGAGCCTCTCATGTGAGCGAAACCGTGGCATCTGTAAGAGGTGATGACGGAGTCCTGTGGGGTGATGGCGTTTTCGATACCAACGGCGATAGCTTCCTGACCGATGGACAAGTGACAGAAACCTCTGATCTTCTTGGCCTTGTAAAGGGCATCCGAAGCCATTTCCATTCTTCTAATGACAATCATGTCCTTGTACATCTGCAAGAGGGTCTCCTTGGAGGTTTCGAAAGACAATTCCGGAACCTCGAGGTTGTACCCCTCGAAAGAGGTGGCTGGAAGATCGATGGTGACGAGCTGAGGGGTTAGTATTTGAAGAGAAATTGCAAAAACGACAGGGAGAACAAAAGGCATAGCTCGGTTGGACCGGTCAGGATAATGGTCAAGGCAGAAAACGGTAAATTTCGGTGTTGACCATTTTCCTTCACGGAACAGCTACCACCTTGTCAGGTCGACATGGTTTTGTACATACATCGCTGGCGGTAGCCATGGATCTTCTACCGTTGACAAGAGATCTCGCAACTGGGCGAATAGAGGCTCTCAACATAGTGCGTGTGATAGATAGAGGTCAAAACGAGCAAAACAAAGGAAGAGTGAGATTTGACACCGATATATAGCCGCCCGCATGGACAGGATTCGTCCTTCCGAGACAGGCAGCGCGCCCATAACGTGAGGAGAACGAGGAAAAAGCGGGTGAGATTTGCCCGTAGCGCTGACATAAGCGGGGTGAGGGGACGGGCACGTGCATTTAGGTATGTACACGTCACGGTAAGAGCGAGCCGGAGGTATACTCCCGAAGAACGTGCATTGGAGCTGTGAAAACGTGAGGTTCAACCGCCAATCAAAGGCAGCCATAGGCTCTACGCAGCGGTTCCCAAGTTTCATTATATATGGTAATAGACGTGAGTGCTATAGAGTTTAGGGCCATGCAAGGGGGGG
>NW_017566846.1:403261-417156 GCF_001661335.1 Babjeviella inositovora NRRL Y-12698 | reverse complement strand
TAGCCAGCATTATATCTGCTTGAGAAGGTTGTGCATAAAGCCCTAAGTATTTCCGTACATGGGGCTCGAGAGGTTGTCTGATTACCATGCAACGAACCGATTCCTTAGAGGATAAGTAAGTATAAGTTGGCCTAGAGAGCTGACCTGATATTTTTTTGGGATTTGAGGAGCAAGGATCGATTTTACGGGCGAGTTTAGCTGATAGCTGTGTAGTCAGTGCTGGTCTCAACGGATTATATGAAATCTGAGCCGAATCTAAGCCGAATCTAAAATCAGACCCGAGATCAGAATCTGAGAGTAAAATCCGAAATCAGTACACGGGATTAGGCTTTATATCAACCATTGGGGTGCTTCGAAATATGATCAAATCCAGAATACAGAGATATCGGAAACCAGAAACACACAACCACGCCAATCGCAATTCCTTGTCACTAGGCAGGAAATAAAAAGTACTCTTTCCCTTTACACTGGTTATACTGAGTCAATATCCGCCAATCCTCCAACGCTACTCGGGTGATAAACGCGCACCCTAGCCGACCCTGCAAGGTGGAAAATGACCGGCATGCACATCTCTTATTGTAGACCTTATCACTTACTTCAGCGCCACAACTGTCATTCGGCTTCTTACTCTGAAAGACAAAACATACATGTTGCAGTCCCCCGATTTCTTAACCAACCTCCTCGACTTCCCCTTGGAGATCACCGAGCGGGTCTTTTCCTTCCTCCCCCCGGCAAAGCTCCGTGTCTTTTGCGGCGCCCCTCCCTTCCGCACTCTCGCCTTGAATGCTCTCTACGCGTATATTGAGATCGGTGACCCCAATGGCCCCAAGGTGCGCGATGAAGAGGAACACGACCTCAGATATACGTTCATGGACGTTCCTCTGTTCGAAAAGTTCGTGCGCAACCCTGAGTTCACCCACGTCACGATCAGGCGCGTGGCGCTATACTCCATTGCCGAGGTGGTCAACATGTTGCTGAAGGAAGGTGTACTTGAAAGAGTCTCCAGAATTAGCAATATCCATGTTCTCTGTGGCTTTGCTCCGCCGGGAATCGAAGACAGGCTCCGGACCGCTGCCGTGTACCGGTTGGAAAACATCACAGAGGCCACTGTTCACGTAACCTGCTCTCTGGACTTGGAGACACCGGTTCAGATCTTTTCCAACTTGATCTTTTTGCGTATGGTATGGCATGATGATTCAACCTGGGACCACACCAAGCCGATCCCACTCCCAGAAACGCTACAGACCCTCATGCTCCAATACCCGGCTGTGCCCGTGACGGTGTACCGCAACCTTCCCAGCTCCTTAAAATCGGTCTATCTCGAGGGAGTTGATAATATATCTATTAGTGACTTCAATTCCATTGAATTTTCTCCTAGCTTGACAGATTTGACGATTGCTAATACCCCTGGGTGGGAAGACCTCCGCGGGATAACATTGCCTCCGCGGCTCGAGGCGTTGCGACTCGTGGAGCTCGGAATCGAGAGTTTCTCAGGAATCAGTCTTCCGGCGACGTTGAAGAGCCTTACCCTTGAGGCAAACCTTTTTTTAGCGGAGTTTGATGTGTCATTACCTGCAAACCTCGTAGACTTGGCCATCATCACCTCTCACTTGGCTTCTCTAGAAAAAGTGCAATTCCCAGAGACGTTGCGCAATCTCGAATTGCTGAGAAACCGGATTCGTCTGTTAGGCTTCCTCAGCAACCTCCCGGATGGCCTTGACGAACTTTTTATGGAGATGAACGATTTGGGGGGTGAAGACGATGACTTGTCCCTGATTCGGTTACCCAGCCAGTTGCGCACTCTTGATCTCGAAGGGAACGATTTGTTTACCAACCATCGTCTTTGCGATCTAGCCCTACCCCCGAGCTTGCGCAACTTGCACTTGAGACAAACCGGGTTACTGTCTCTTGCGGATGTGACGTTTCCGCCTGCCTTGTCGATCTTGGATCTTCTGGGCAACCCGCTCAGCACAATCAACAACATCACTTTTCCCGACACGTTGGAAGATTTACTCATGGAGGAGCTCAAGCTCACACTGGTCACAGCAAAACTCCCAGACTCGCTTCTCTTCATAGACTTCCGTGGCATGCCGTTGAAAACACTCGCCGACTTCCGCATCCCCCAGAGCTGTCGCGAGATATTTCTCGGTGCCGGACCGCTAGGTTCGTTCTCTTTTCTGAATTGGGACGATGCAAGCTTGAAGCTCACGCGGTTGTACGTTGAAGAGTGCGACATCGCGTCGCCTCTGGACATTGGGAGGCTCCCTCCAGGAATCAAGACTCTCTGTATTGAGAAGAACCGATTGGTCACACTACAAGGATTAGAGCTCCCTCCACACTTGGTGGAGCTTCGCGTGTCAGACAATTATATCACATCGTTGAATGGCCTTGTATTTCCTGATTCAGTCAAGTACCTTGAGCTTCGGCTAAACCGAATTACATCCGTCGAGTCTGTTAGGCTCCCAGAAAGCCTAACCAGACTCTCCCTCGCGGGAAACAGACTCACCAACATCGACGGAATGGTGTTACCTCCACGGTTAGAGTATTTTGGCGTAAATGAGAATTCGATCACGGAAATCTTGCACCTTGAGCTCCCAGAATCGCTACTTACTCTCCAGCTCCAGGGGCAAAAAGAGGGACTAACCAACATTCTGGGGATCAAAAAGCTCCCGGCGGGCTTGAAACGCATGGATATCAGCTCCAATCTACTCACATCGTTCAATTACGCGATCCCCAAAGGTATGAAGGTATTATATATCCACGATAATCCAGGGTTGAGGCACGACGCCTGGAGATTGGCCAAGGACCATCCGAACCTTAGGTTGTTCAGACACCATTCAGGGGAAGAGGAGGCTCTACAAGCCAACGTCGGCTCCAGCGACGAATGGGAGGAGTGGGACGAAGATGCATCGGAAGGTGGATCTGAGTCAGGGGGCTCAGACGAAGAGATGGTTGATGCGATGCCCGAAGAAGGGTTTTCAGACGCCGTATCGTACGGTGACACCGACGATAATTCCGACCCCTACGGCGAGTACTCTGACACGGCCAGCGAGTTTGACGAGTTCTAGGTGTCGTGCTTAAGCCACTGTTGGGAACGTCCTTTTCTATTTTGAAATTGATAACTATAGAGCTTGGCTTTTTAGGTAAAATACCGGTGATGGGGGGGGGGGGGTAAGTTACCTACGAAACGGAGTAAAATTATACTCCAGTGTCAGAAGTCTCAGCTAAACATACCAGAGACCGGTTAGAACCGAATCAATAGCCATCTAGTTAAAATTTGAGAACTAGAATTGGCAAGCACTCAGCTTGAAATACAGGAGGTTTACGCATCTCGTCTAGTCTAACAGCTAACGCCGTTTTCTAGAATCCGTCTTTTGTTCCTAGGGTGTTTTGTCTCGTCAGGACGTTATGCTGAATGGAACCATTTTGGCTCGGCTCTGTTGCTTATAGGAACAGAACCATTCAGGACTTGTAGTTTGTGATTTAGCTCCGCCGTCATGCATCAAAGCCACCTGAATAACTTCAAGGACCCCAACCTTCGACAAATTCCCATTTTGAGCTTTAATTACCAGCCCGAAGTCGATAAGAACCTTAAATTGGCTACTTGCAAGCCATTAACCGTGAACAGCAATCAAAACAATAGCGTAAACCACATGATAGAGTTTTGGCCATACCAGTGTAAACGCAATTTAGACCCTTTTAGTTCACCTCCCACCACCTTAACTGACCGACGAGGAATCCGGTATTGCCTAAAGAGTCACGTGCCGGCTTAGAGTTTCAAGCGCGAGAACTCTGAAACAGGCCCTGGAACCTTACGGAGATAGGCCGCCACAAGGTGGTGTTGCATTTTCAGAACGCCGCACCACAGGGCTAGTAACGTGCCAAGTACTTCAGGTACACTAGCCTACATAGAAACAAATATCTATGGTTAGCTGCCATGGACCTCTAACTTTTGCCTTCGAGTCTAATTTTCCCCCTCGGCATGCTCTACTGAAGTCACAGTCTCTTTCCTGCTATTTCCACCTATAATGTGACCATGCCATGTGGCTTCCTATTATACATTGGGACCCTCTACGACTCCTCAATCTCTGTCGTGTACAGCCCGGGGTTTCAGATTTGCGCCCACTAGCGAGCTGCAGACGCGGGCACCCCTCGTCAATCAATGCATGGACGGAGGATTTACGGTGTTCTGCAGCAGCACGACGTTTGAAACACCCCACCGACACGTGTACCACGCACGCAGAATCTGCACGCGCGTTTAAGTGGCCCCAAAACATCAACGACTATTCAACTTGCAGATTTAAGCATCTGCTTTGCTCACTTGCTGTTTACCCAATTTGCTCCTCTTATTCAAGCTCTCCAAGTTATTTCTACAGAGATAGAGCAGAATCCTCTATTCATCTCCCACGTTCGCCCTCCACGCTTACGCCATTCTACTATGCCCGTCTGAAATGAACCACGACCACCTCCCCTTAAAAAGCGCTACCGGTGGATACGTCCCGTATACGACGCCTAAAGCAGTTGGCTTTCGCCCTGACAACGCGCTGCGCTCAGTAATGCTCACGCCGCCAGCCTCGGAACGCAGAAAAAAAAAGTTCAGCTTCAAAGGTTTGTACAAGTCGCTGACCACTCCCGCCGGTAGCACCAACGAAGCCATGGTCTCTGACATTCTCACCAACACGTACCGCAAACCCCACCAATCACACTTGAACAAGCTCGATTTGTCATTGCCGATAAGGCAGGCGAGGCCAATGTCGCTTCCATTGCCGTCACCACTCACCCAAACGCCTGCGAAGGCGAGTCCCTCACCCCATACGAACGACAGCCTTCCTTCCCCCACCACCTCCTCTATCGATATGCTCCACACCCCCGTCAACCAAATTTACTCCTTCTCACCATCCTTCCAAGGCCCACCACCTATATTCAGCGAGCCCGCGCACTACCTGACGGTGGAGGAGGATGACGAATGGTGTCCCGCTCCCCCTAACCTACCGCCGCCCGTCAAGCCGTTCGCCTACAAGCGCTCGCTGCGCAGACACAAGACGCTTCTCACCAGCACGTGCTGCATCTGCCGTGAGTCACTATCCTCCACCTTGGCCCACGTGCTGGAGAAAGTTCTTGAGATGAACTGTGGGCACCCGGCCCACCAGGAATGTTTTTCCGAGTTTGTCGCGTACAACGCCATGACCCACCCCCGTGGAGATAGTGTGGCCGCTATGCGCCGTGCAATCTTTGGCTCCTGTCCCGAGTGCGGTCGCAGCGGAACCCCCCAGCCGTGTGTACCTTCTGACGAGGGGTTGGTGGATGCTTACATTGCCGAAGCCCTTTTGACGACCCCAAACGTGTTCCGTGAGAACAAGGGAGCCTTTCAGATTACCACAACCAACCACCTCGTCCCCGAGTCTCTCGCAGATCCGATAAGTTCGCTTGCCGCGGCCCTCTCCACCACTCTAAGCACAACCCCAGGACCCGTTTCGCCCCGGGCCACTTTTTATCCCCTCCATGCCTCCCTATCTTCACCGAGACCCCTCCCCACGTCGCTTGGGATCTCTCCCCTGAGACGGCTGGCCTCTCAGACCTATTTGGTTCCGCGCAACAGCCCGTTTGTTGGTCACAGACGGGGCTCCTCCATTTCTGGCGTGGCCTCTGTGATCTCCTCTGCTTCGCCCACCAGACTCGTCCACTCGCGCTCGGTCTCTCCTTATACCAGACCCTCGTCCGTCAAGTCGTCGCTCTATAGCAAGATGCCGCTCGCCGTCTTGCGAGCCAAATTCACGGAAGAGCTTCTCGGCCGGACGCCGGAAATGAAGTACGGCTCGTTGCGGTTGGTTGACCGCTTGGCAGCCAGTCTCGAGCTCCACGGTGAATACAGGCCATTCACGGTGATGCTTTTTGAGCGGTGCATCGTTTTAGTGGCCCCAAACTGCGCCAAACAGACGATAGAGCTTCCAGTGGGAGCCAAGATTTACGCCCCGTCCAGCGCAGCGTTAAAGATCGTGGTGGACCAGGATGTGTGCTTGTTCTTGCGCCCTCAGGACGACAGTCTGGGCACAGGGGTGTTGGAGAAGTGGGGGATTGCGTTCCTGGACGCAAAGTTTGTCTTCCCCTCGGAGATATTCACCTCTACGGTGGTGCTACTGGCGGATGAAACGGGAAAGGGAGCTTCTCAAGAGGTCAGAACGCCCACGCCAAAGCTTGTGACTGTCCCACCCTCTGAGCTCGTGCTAGTTCTCCACAATGTGCGTTTCCAACCCGATGAAATTGCCGTTTTCCAAAATATTCTTCGTGGCTTGCTCATTCTGGAGTTAAGGGTCAACGTGGTGGCCGAAATGGCAACGTTTCCCCTTTGTCTGCACGACGACGTTCTCCGCATTGGAACGGCGTTGGAATACTTCCATGAGCAGCCGGCTGGAGCAACGATAAGTCAAGACCTTCGGAGAGACATCCGGAAACTAGTGACTGCCAGTGACAAACCCGACGAAGTAGCCACTGTGGTTTTCACCACTGAGAACTACACCGGTGCCCCTCTCACCGACACTTTGATGTTGCAGATTGGAGGGCACAGTTCAAATAGCTTGGGCAGCTGGGACGCAGTCATGGAAACCATGATCAGGGAATTGCGGTTGGAGGCGAAATTTGACCAGTCTTTTGAGAGCGACAGCGAGGACGAAGACAGCTCAAACCTTGATAAAGCGCCTGAATGGACCGAAACCCTGGACAACGACGATGACAGCGATTCGGACGAGGAATTGATCAACCAATTGGTGCAAAAGCACCTGCCCCTCCAAGCCTCGTACAACGAGTCAGCTTCTGAAAGCGACTCCGATGACGAGTTAATCCATCGCATTATCGACCTGAATCCACACGTAGAGTGTGAAACGTCGCCCAGCGAGGGTAGCGCCCAGAATGCCCTCACGTTGGCACGGCTTTGTGCCTCGGACGAAGCCCGACCGATCAATATCCGAAAACCTGACTCCTTGCGGATGGGCTCCTCCCTGACACAGATGTCCTTGACTCCCGATGTCCGCTCGGAAAGCGAGCTCCTGGACTTGGGGGAGTCGCCATTACGGCTTCGATTGGAGACTCAGCCCATCACCATGCCACGCATGGCTGCCTACCACTACCCCACCAATAAAGAGGGAAACCAAGCTGGCCGTGGAGCCACTAATGACTGGAAAAGCTTGTTTGCCGATATCGACAGGGCTTTGGATGAAACGCGCTGCCCCTTGGATATGGCCTAACACTCTGCAATATGATAAAGGGTGAGCGTATCTCGAGGAAACAGGACTGAGTCGCTTTCGTTCTAAAGACCAATGATAGCCTTTGTTCTGGCGTATGCCTGAGCTATATCTAATGCCAAGTTAATGTAATAATCTATTTTCTGAAATACCGGAACTGCTTTTTTTTTAATCTAGTATAAGTGATCCATGCACAGACATTCTTATGAGGGGGGCTTTTAATGGAGCATTGGCGTAGGTGATTTAATAACTAAACTGTAGAGTGCTGGCCATTGCTGTCTGGGTGTTCACCACGCCCTACCCTTCAATAATCTGGAACTCCGAATCATCCGTGTCGGCAAACCGCTCAATCTCGTACAACAACTTTGTCACCCAAAGGTCCTTTTCCTGGGCTGACCGCGCCATGAACACCATGCTGTTGCCGGTGACTCCCAAACGACTGACAATTTTCACAATCCCTGGGTTTTTGGGTGCGCTCTTCTTACCCTTGGCCTCGTTCAACGCCACCTTGTGGTTTTTCCCCGACATTGCGCGTTTTTTGCCAAACCACAACGTAAAGCACCGTGCAGGCTCCTGCTCCGACGACTTCCAGCCGTCACTGTAAATGCGCGGAAGGCCCTGGAATCCCGGATTAGACGAATCAAAAGCTGTGTCGCGCTTGAGCAAGTCCAAGGAGGTGGTGTTACCAGAGTAGACATAGCACTCGGACAAGGCAATGGTCAAGAAGTGCGGGTGGCCGCTGGTGAGGACTACATTCCCGGAAGCAGATCTGTCGTAGTAGTTATACAAGATCAAGAGCCCAGGAGCCAACACCACAAAATACTTTTTGAAGCTCGCGTGCTTCTTGGGCTTTTGGAAGAGCACCCCACTCATGCTAACGGCACTGGTCATGGCCGCAGCCGATACGTTGTAGAGCTCAGGACTGGAGACGTAGTTCGACTTTTCCCAGGGAAACGCGCCCACACAGGACTCATCATACTCATCCACGCCCAACTGGTCCAAGTTGCGTTGTCTCACCTCACTCATGAGGCGTAAATCCGCTCCCTTCCGCGCCGTCCAGTAGTCTTTCATCGCGGTGAGTCGCAAGACCCACTCGTCTCGTAGCAGGGAAGTGCTGGTTTGCAAGCGGATTCGGCATCCGTTTCGCATCACAATTTCAAAGACACCACCGATCACGTCGGCTTCCTTTACCTCAGTGCTGGCCACCCCCTGCCACACATACTTGCACTCTAGCCGCACTAGCCGGTCCACCTCCTCGCTCATCACTGGGATGATATGGTCAATATCACACATGTCAAGCACCTCCCCGGCCTTGACCACCTGCTTGATCTTCCGCTCTGCCTCGTAGAACGCGTTGGTATCGTGTTCCTGGAAAGCAGAGACGGAAGTTTCCGGGCGGAGAAAGTCGAGCTGGCCGGTAGTATCGAGCCGGTACACCGAGTGAGTGTATACATCATCCATGGTGTTTAACAACGCTAGAAGGGCCTCCTTGTTGGGGATGGAGCCGTCAGCGTTGATGAGGCCGACCTGCGGTAACGGCGGAACCGCACGGAAGAACTTCACCTTGAAGAGCAAGTTCTCGCACGAAAAAAAGTACACGAGCTTGACCGCGGGCGTGCCCATAAGACGGCGACGGGTATGGCCTTTCCGCGTCGTCAAGAGACAGAGGAAACCCTCGATCTTTTCTGGCTCGTGGAGGACGTCCACCTTAGTCTGGCCCTGACGTGGGAGGGAGTTAGCCGCGTTGGGCATAAAGGGATTGGTAAAGGTAGATTTCAAGTTATGATGAATCGCGGGTACAGCGGGAGTGGGAGTCGTGGGCGGACAATCGATCGTAGTCATTTCTTCGTGAATCATAAAATGGTCAGCATTTGGTCGGGTTGCAAAATTCTCCGTAAGGGCCTCCGACTCATCCGTCAACTTAACTTCTCTCGGATAGTGGGTGAGAGGTCGGAGCTCCAAGGAAAACCCCGCGTGCGAGAGCCATCGCGAATATACAAATGCCTGCGTATGGTTATCAATCCACTCGATCCTATCATGATCCCGCAACACAAGATTCAATTGTGTCTTGTCCCGCTTCCAGGCCGTGAGAAGCTCTGCTTGCTCCGGGCTTTGGCCCCGCTGGAGTTGTTCGAGACATTTGTCGATGAGATACGCGAGAATGGGTGTCGTGGCGAAAGTGACCGTGCGATTGTGCAAGCAAAGATCCAAGCCCTTTCCCATCTGTCTGCTTTCGTCTACCAACTCGTCATAGCGGTCGCGTGGGATATGAATTTCCAAGGATGTGTGCAAATCGGGAACGGTGATGTAAAATCGCCCGTCATTTACCTCACCTAATGTGCTGCGAAAGAGACTGAGCCAGCGGACAGACGCACTCTGGGTGTGGGTCTTGAGAATGTATATGTACAGCCCGTTGCTGACGGGGACGGTAAGAGCGATGCTCTTGTCCAAGTTGCTGTACAAGCTGGCGGTACATCGATGCGTGAATGTGAAATCAAGGGTGTTCTCCCGGATGGAGGCGTCTTTTTGGAGGATCCCGCGGTTCTTATAGAACTGCACGAGCAACGGCTGGTCCATGTCGCCAGAGGACCGCACCACCAAGAGGTACTCCTTCCAGCGCTCGGTTACCCGTGTATCGTACGGCTCTGCATCAGTGAACGGTGCCAGGAAGCTCTGTTGCGCGGTGTACTTGACCATCACAAGCATCTTCTCCACGCCCAAGATCTCACCTGTTTCGTAGTCCAGGAGCCACTCGTCGGTGTGAAAGAGGGTTCCTAACGTCTGCATATCACGTCTCACACGGCTCTTTGTCCGTCTGGCCGCCGCTTTCACGGTGTGGAGCCCCTTGCGGCGCCTGGGGGTGTATATCTGGGGGTCGATCTGGGGGTCAATGGGCTCGATGGACAGGCGTATGAGAGACGTCTCGCCGAAGCTCAACCGACACGAGGAGGGGGATCTATTCCTAGAGGGGGATCTATTCCTAGAGGGGGATCTGTTCCTAGAGGGGGATGAAATCGAAGAGGAGGAGGAGGGGATGGCAAAAGTCACGGGAAAGAGGTCATCCATGCTGGAGACTTCGCCTTCAATAACGGGGCTAAGCGGAGGTGGATGTGGTTCTGGAACTTTCAGTGCAATCTCTTGGGTCTCCGGTGGAGCCGAAAGTTGGGAAATGATGGACGGAAACGTCGAAGTAGACGACACCACAATGGGTGGAATGGAGACATTGGGCAGAATAGCTGACGAGCTGACGATACGGGGAATGTGGCTCTGCTTCGCCGGAATGGTCTGCGTTGGCAAAATATTCGAAGTTTTTGGCATCTGCGTCACAGGCTGCTCCCCAGAGTCCCGACCCCATCGCAATGTCGCATCGTTCCCTTTGAGAGTCTCGTCAAAATCTCCTTCACTGTCTTCCAGGGTTATCTCATCATGCACTGTCCTGTGTCCGGTTCCATCGGCGCTGAAAAACTCGGTGGAAAGACTCTCTCTGGACGCCACGGATGCCTCCGATAGCGAGCGCAAATCTGGCCCGGTTCGTGGGACGTCCACCACCCCGAGCAAGGTGACCTTTCGGTCGGTGGAATCCGTCATAGTGTAGTCGGTACTGGTGGCAAACTTGTTCCGCACTGCCTCATACTTCTGCCAGAGCAGCCCGCTGGTCATCTTTTGTATGGCCACCCGGAGTGGGGAGTTGTGCTGGGTGGTCCAGGATGCGGGAATCTTCCCAAGGAGAACAACGGTGGAGGATTGCACGATTTCCTCTGGCTCGCAATAGACGAGTCGGAAGGCTGTGAAAGACTTTCGTGGGATCTGGAGGTGTATTGGGGGAAAGGGGGATAGGCTGGCTGCCATGGGGGGTGTCACTGAGGATTTCCCCGTTTTTAGATGCTTGCATAGGGGTTCTTCTGGCTGCAGACATGGCTCCGCTTTTTTTTGCGGTATCATTGGGGCTTTTAATAACCCTTTGTCAGATGTCATGTCTAAAACTCTGAGCTCTTCCATAGTGGGGCAGCGTGGGGGTTATTGGAAAACAGAGGGCATATAGCGACACAAGGGTATAGCGACACAAGGGTATAGCGAAAAGGATCCAGTGGCAGAAGGGGCGGATTTACCGGTAACAATGGTGGTTCCGGTATGTTTTCAGTACACACTCAGCTTCCACTATAGGAGTTTGTTTCCACTCCTGGGTAACTCAATGGTTGAGATTACAGGCTCAGATCTGGTAGATAAGCCCTTGGGAGATTAGGTAACACGATAGCAACAGAGTATTTCCAGCACCGGCTTCCTCCTGACTTACAGTATGCTTATAGACGTCTGGATTCGATAGCAGCAAGTTTGCAGGCAGATCTATGCCCTTCAGGTGCAAATGTGTTTGCATCGCAAGATGGCGATGTATACATCCTGCACCGCTTAAGCGATGTGCCACATACGGCTCACCAAAGGGGCCACGCCGTATGCGGCTCGTATCTGGCCACTGGGCTGTATAAGAGCCGAGATATAGCTGGTAGCTGTGCTTGGATATACGCTATGTTTTGTTTTAGGTGAGCCTACCGTCGTACGGTAACACTGATATAATGGTGATTAATATGCCGCCTTTTGGAGTTTTTAACCTCTAAGTGCGGCTGGCAGGCAATTTATCAGGTAAATTTACTATATATCGTTTTGTGTTTTTTTACGTTAATCTTCGGGGCTAGAAATTTTCAGTAGCAAATCACATGTATCGTTTTATCAAAACATGTCGTATTTAAGTATGTAACTATAACATATATACCTTGATCAACGTTCTTCGTAATCTCTGTTGCCTTAATCTCTATTCAGTTTGAGGCCAACGAAATCTGAACCCCTTACCGTCCTCGGTACTTGACGCTGCGCCAACCCTATCTATATCCAGCCATTTCCCAATTGATGATTCCTTACTGAGGTGCACTAAACACGGCCAGCCTCACCCTATCCATGAGTAGGATTCTGTCCATGTCACGGGAAGGCATTCTACACTGAATTGTCGTTAGATTGCGCCTACACCCAGAACACAAAGACCTCTGCCACTTGTGCTACGAAGAATGTCAAGCTTGTATATTAAGAGCCACGTGATACCGTCGCCTACGGTAGTGTCTTACAACGCCACACTTGCGCAGCTTTCACCTTGGGGGGTTCAGCCAAAGTTCGAACCAAGAAGTTCGGCGTATCTACGCAAACTCGTTGTCAATATCAGCATCGGCGTCGAAGCCCATGGAAAGAGCATCCACATTCATGTTCTCTGGCTTGGCGATACCCGGAATTCGGTCCAAAACGATGTACATGATCCCCACACCAAAGATAAGTAACCCACTGGTAATTCTGATAAACCCGCCGTGAGCCATAATAGCGCCCACCAAGGTGTAGAAAACACCTCTGCCGGCAAAGGAAAAGAGGAAGGAAGCGTACTCATAGGTCTTTGGAGGGACCTGGAACTCTAACAACCCAATCCCAGCTCCAAAAATCACGAGGTAGATGCCGAGTACAAACGCATGGAAGCTCATGAACAATTGAGATAAGCCAGCGAGCACCTGCAGAGGTTAGTACGGATCTGTGTGGTTATTGTGTAATACGTACGGCAAACCCAGCCACAGCCAAGTTGGCAACTTTAAAAGCGCCAGATAAGTCACCAGAGTCCAGTTCAAAGTCCATTGTAAGATGTATTGTAATAAATGGAGCAGGCTGATATATGGAAACGTAATATTTAAAGCGCGCCTGCAGTGCTGCGCCTATCCTTAACCTGAGGGTGTGTAAGAGCGTGCGAGGAATATTATATCGGTATGCGAACGACTATCTGAAGAAGCCTGATGAGCCAGGCCAGGACCGGTTGAGGCAAATTTTGGGCAGAGCCAAACCGCACAGATAGATTCAGTTTCCAGAAGCTGAAAAGCATAACCAAGATAGAAAGCGGCCAAGGTGGAAAATTAACTTTGTATAAATCCAGAGGTTTCGGACGCAATATAGGACAGGTTCTAGCGCTAGTGCTTTGGGCACTTTAGTGACCGCCGGTCGCTGCATTCAACAAATATCGTAATCTTTTCGTGCGTCATGTTGCAGTCTTTCCAGAAAACCGACCAGGTAAGCTGCCGCGTATCCTAGAAATTAGACCGAGAGAGGGATATGAACGGCTGGCCATGAGGTGGTGTTTGTAACAGGTAGTGCGGCGTTGGATCTGGTGGTAATAAGATGTATCAGGGTCTCTAGCCATTCGTCTGGAACCCCTCCTCGTACTCCTTTATTCCTTCCATAAGGGTAAAATAAGGGTACTAGCTCGGAAGGGGTATTAACGGCTGGTAAAAACCTATAGCTAAGCGCATGACTGCATGTCTGGGATGCATGTGAAAAGGCTCGGCAATTCGGTTTTATCGGAACAATCTACGAAGCTAATAGTCGGGTGGGGTGTTCAGTAATAAAAATGGATAAGAATAGATGATTTTTAGCAAGGGAAATACCACACCTGCCTCTGGATCCCCGACTACGAAGCTGGGCGTTCTGGGCCAGGCTGGCCAAACCATTCACATAGCTTAATCCTGTAATGCTTGTCTTGTGACTGTATATCGCCACACTGGCTTGGATATTGGTATTGCTTGTATTTGAAATTTATTTGCTCGTATTTCCCAGACTAGGAGCTCAAAGTAGTGAGGG